>NC_044060.1:3793005-3800715 GCF_902167405.1 Gadus morhua | reverse complement strand
TCTCCCCGCGCCGCGGGATCGATCGCAGAAGACACACAGTGAATGTAATGATTTTCCCTCGGACGACTGAGAATCTTTTTCCTCCTCTCCTCTGCAGATTGCTCCTGTTATCGCAGGAAGTTCTCACTCGCTTTTTTTTTTTTTTTTAGAATGCGAGTATTAAGTAATTAAAACAAATGGAAGTATTTGCTGAAGGACTTTGCCCGGAGAGTGTGGAGAATGGGTGGAGGGGATGGCTGGACTAAACACATAAAGGAAAGTGTTCTGCAGAAAGGACACACACACAAACACAGTTGAACCTCCAACAGTAGAAGGCCTTGGAGAAGCGACGGCCTGTGTTGGTGGTTGTGTTGAGCGTGTATCTCTCTTGGTGGACGCACGGAGCCGTCCAGACGTCCGTCTCCTCATCCCGAAGGGAAACAAACGACAGGCGTCACTTTGGCTGGCAGACCGCTCAGCGCATGCACCTATTCTACGGGAAACAATGACACAAAGAACGCGGCTGCTGTGGCAGAGCCCAGCAGCAAAGACAGAAGGCGGGCGGCAGACCCTCAGCACTGCATGTGCCTGATGATCCCCCCCTTCACACTAAACGGTGTGATGGAATGCCTCAACACGCCATCCCCGATGAAATGAGCATCAGGTACATGGAAACAGATGTGTCTGCAGGGCGATGGAATGCGTCATTTAGGCAAGTATGATGACAGAGAGGAGGGGTTGGAGGGGCGGGGGGGGGGGGATGCCTGCGGGGAAACCCGTCCATCTCCAGCTCCCACAATCGTTTGTGGAGCCGGACCAATCGCAGCATGATGTTAATCCGTTCTTATTGGTACCACGCCCTCCAATCATGTCCAGCAGGAGTTCCTTAACATGGATCCTATAATGTTCTGCGGATGACAAACGCATTGCTCGGTTCTCGTAGAACCCAACACAACCGATCACTGGCCAGAGTCGCTGCTTTACATATATTCATTAGTATTCTTCCAGTCCATACTGTCTCACACCTGACGATTCTATTCAGAGACACAAAACTGATTAAAAAGACACGGGCTAGGCGCACACACACACACACACACACACACACACACACACACACACACACACACACACACACACACACACACCGTGGCTTTGCTGAATTGTTGCTAAGCAATCTGCATAGTTTCAGCCTGCGAACCCAGGGTCGTCTCAATCCTGCTTATCACCAGCACAGAGCCGACCAATCAAACGGCCACGCGGCCTGGGTTCGGCTAACGTCAGTGCGTGTCAGTGGTTCTGTGACACGTCCAGACGCATTCCCCTGGACCAGGGGGCCGGTCTGCCCCAGTGACTCACGTCCATCATACCATTATTAAAAGTTTCAGCCCTAAAAAAAATCAATGGCTGGTATTACCTGAAGCACTTTTCCCCCTCCCTCCTCATTCATCTTCTCTTTCTTCCTCTCTCTCTGCCTCTGTCTCTGACTGCTGCTCGCTCTGCCTCTCTTTGCCTCCAGCTCTGCCTCTCTCTCTGCCCCTCTCACTCTCTCTCTGCCTCTCGCTCTCTGCCTCTCTCTCTGTGTCTCTCTATGCCTCTCACTCTCTCTCTCTCTCTCTGTGTCTCTCTATGCCTCCCTCTCACTCTCTCTCTGCCTCTCGCTCTCTGCCTCTCTCTGTGTCTCTCTATGCCTCTCACTCTCTCTCTCTCTCTCTGTGTCTCTCTATGCCTGTCTGACTGCCTCTCTCTCTCTTTGCCTGTCTCTCTACCTCTCTCTCTCTCTGTCTCTCTCTCTCTTTGCCTGTCTCTCTTCCTCCCTCTCTGTTCCCCAAAAACTTGCCACTGTAACATGTGAATGAAATCCCATCCCAGAGAAGGGATGCGTCCATGCCGGTCTCGGTCTCCTCATCACGGACCCACGGGCCACAGCTGTGTCCCCCGCGCTCCGGCGCCTCCCATCTCCCTCGGAGAACCCCCTGCGGTCAGCCACGTCCGGCCGGCTCGTACCCCGGGGTCCCCGGAGTCAAGCCCGGCCCCCCTGCTCACCCCGGGGGTAACCGCGGCGAACCTGACACGAAGCGGACCAACCTGTGGCTCCTCAACGCAGAGATCTCCATTTTTGACACGCCGCGGACGTCCACCTGGGCCGTCTCACTTCGACCATCGCGGACCCCCCTCCCTCACTCCGTCCCCTCCCCATCCCCTCCCCTCTCCTCCGGGCGTACAGGCGGTAAGGATAACGCATGCGGGAGGACTCACCAGCAGAAAGAAATAGCCCCCGGTCAGGTGGCCCATGCAGTAGGAATACCAGCGGTTGGGTTGGTCAGTGCTGTGGGAACATAGGCAGGGCTCTCTCCCATCAGCTCAGACTGCAGTCTCCTCTCCACTTCTCCTCACTGCAGTGCTGCTCGCTCGCGCTCTCTCTCTCTCTCTCTGGCTCTCTCTCTCTTTCGCTGACGCTCTCTCTCGCTCTCTTTCTCTCTCTCCCTTACACACACCCCTCTGCTGAACACACCAACTGCCTCATTCTCCAACCAACCCCTCTCTCTCTCTCTCTTATCCAGCGTTCTTTACACACACACCTTGCTCTCCCCAATTCCCTGCTCCTAGCTGCTGTTAATCGACCCTGGTCTCTCTCTCTCTCTCTCTCTCTCTCTCTCTCTCTCTCTCTCTCTCTCTCTCTCTCTCTCTCTCTCTCTCTCTCTCTCTCTCTCTCTCTCTCTCTCTCTCTCTCTCTCTCTCTCTCTCTCTCTCTCTCTCTCTCTCTCATTTGTGATGCTGCTCACACAGATGAATGCAGCATGCACACTCTCTGGTCGACCGTTGGTGGGCAGTGGCGAAAGATCAATGTGCTAAATCTTTAGGGCTCCGTGCGTGCCTGTGTGTGTGAGTGCAGATGACTGTGTGTGTGCACATGCGTGTGTTTTCGTGGACGTGCGTGTGCGTGCACAGCTCTGTGTGTCTGTGTGCACGTGTTTGTGTGCGTGCACATGTGTGTGCATGTGTGTGTTTGTGGGAACGCGTGTATGTGTGTTCACGTGCACATGTGTGTGTGTGTCAGGCTAGTTGAAAGCACTGACTGCATAGTTACAAACAGAGGAACGAGTGTGTGTGTGTGTGTGTGTGTGGGAGGAGACGGACAGATCTCTCTGATTGGTCGACGACCGCTGTGTGTGTACACACAATTATCTCATATCCTACTACTGCGGCCGCGTCCTGTTTAGCGGGAGGTTTCCAGGCATGGCGTGGACGGTATGAAGACCGGGAGGATAATGATGGTTGGGCGTCTGCGTCTCGCTGCACGGGGGCTGGGGCTGGAACAGCTGGACACATCTGCTGCTCCAGCCCTCACAACCCCACGAGGAGGCCGGCAGCAGGGAAGAACCCATTAGTATTGAGGAGTACAACCAAGGCTGAGCACAGTGGCAGAGTCAACGCTGCGTCCTTGTTTTCCTCTGCTTTGCTCGTTCACTCAGAACACAAACATGTTTCGGGGGACTTTGTAATGCAGTCGGGTTAGGATCGATTTTTACTTTGGATTTATTTCCATTTGTTTTACATTTTTCATTTTATATTTAGGGTATTTAGCAGAGGCTTTTATCCAAAGATACTTACAATAAGTACATTTGTCAGAAGAAAGGGACACTGTACAGTAAGGATGTTCATAGAACCAAGTGCCAAGCACCAACAATCGCTAGGTTAACCCATTCCCCGTATTCAACAAAGATAACTAGGACAAGATGCTACACAATGCTAAGTACTATTTTTAAGTGCAAGGACGTACAACATACCACGAGTGCGTACATTTTACAATAGTATATGATCTGTATTTGTGCAGGCACATGTGTGTGGCTGCTGACTAAAGGGTAGACCTACAATAAAAACAAAAAAATGATACCAGCATTAGAGCAAATATCCTGCTTGGAGTCTAACAGTTCCATCCTGCAACAGGCAGAAATGCCAAAGCGAGTAAACAAAAAAGCCCCAAACTAATTAATGTAATCCCTAATTAATAGAGTCCTTTATGGCGTCGCCTCATTTCAGCACTAACGTCCTGTTATTGCTCTCTGTGAGAAGCTCTCCATCCCTCCGGGGGGAAACACCTCCGTGTGTATCTAGAACCAGCGCCTGCCTTCGGGCTATGGGGCCGCAGTGACCTGCTCCTACCACCGGGGGGCGGTATACTGCAGGTCTCTGCAGCACGGCTGAACTCCCCGATGTTACGTTCAAGAGTGCTAGCCTACATCACGGCGTTCACTGAATCTGCAGTGCGTGGTGGTTGTTTTTGTCGTGTAGATTTAGCGACAGTGGCAAAGTTGCATCTTTTTGCTTAAAATTGTGAACGTATTGCAGCCTACACAACAGGAAGGAAAGAAGTAAATAAGCTGGGAATGATGGAAGCAGGGAGGAAGACGAGTAACACAGTTTGTTGGCTCACTCATCTTCATGGCAATTGTCCATTAATACATGTACAGAGTTTGTCTGGAATTGCATTGTAAAGCTGCACCAACTCTATGAATAAACTTTATTCTTCTAAAAAACAATTAAGGAGAATCCTGTTAAGCGATTGCTCTTCAATGCGGTTCATCACAAAGGCTCCATAGCAGGGGGCTCACTTAGGTCCTCTTAGCCACTTCACATCTCCATTTTTAAGAAACGATGTCTTTAAGTGGCACCATGAATAGCCTACGGTACATAAAGGCCCTACCCAATGGAAAGCAGATGGCTTTTCAAGGTCTTTCATGAGGCTGTGAAGGTCTGGGGAAGTTATCTATTTCAAATTGGACCGGCCTTCTCTCCCTTCCTCCCTCTTTCCCTCCCTCCCTCCCCCCCCCCCCCCCCTCTCTCCCTCCAATTCTCCCCTCTCGCTTGCTTGCTCGCTCCCTATCTCTCTCTCTCCATCCCTCCCTCCCTCCTTCCCTCTCTCCATCCCTCTCTTCCTCCCTCCATCCCTCCCCTCTCTCTCCCTCCCTCCTTCCCTCTCTCCCCCCCTCTCTCTCCCTCCCACCCTGCCTCCTTCCCTCCCTCCCTCTCTCTCTCCCTCCTTCCCTCCTCATCCCTCCCTCCCACTCCCTCCCTCCCTCCCTCCCCTCTATCTCCCTCCCTCCCTCTATAACAGGCTGAGGTCAAAGTGCAGGCAGAGCATCAACAAAGAGTAGGGCAGATACAGCATGCGGCTCTTATTGCTCCACTTTACCTCATCACGAGATACAACCCCCCCTCACACAGACAGACAGGCCGTCACACACACACACACACACACACACGCCCGCACACACACACACACACACACACACACACACACACACACACACACACACACACACACACACACACACACACACACACACACACACACACACACACACACACACACACACACGACAAAAAGGCTTCCTCAGCCTTCTGGTGAGCCGGCCAGGGAGACAAAACTCCCGGTTTCAACTCCACACAGAGTGTGAGTGGGGGCCCAGAGCGGCCAGAGGGGCCCGAAGGGACAGTGCTGAACAAGGACACCACTAATGACCAAGAAGAGGAAGGCTTCCTCCTCCTGCCTGAGCTGGAGAGAGGTAGTGTGGGAGGCAGAGTGAGCGGCAGCGTGTGAGGCAGTGTGAGATGGAGAGTGAGATGCAGAGTGGGAGGTAGTGTGAGAGGTAGTGCGAGATGGAGAGTGAGAGGCAGTGTGGAAGACAGAGTGAGAGGCAGAGTGAGAGGCAGTGTTGAAGACAGAGTGAGAGGCAGAGTGAGAGGCAGCATGAGATGCAGAGTGAGGCAGAGTGAGATGCAGAGTGAGGCAGAGTGAGAGACAGCATGTGAGGCAGCGTGAGACGCAGCTGGGGAGGCAGTGAAAGGAAAAGTTAGAGGTAGAGTGAGAAGAAGAGTGAGATGTAGTGTGGAAGGCAGAGTGAGAGGCAGAGTGAGAGGCAGAGAGAGAGTGAGAGGCAGAGAGAGAGGCAGAGAGAGAGAGTGAGAGGCAGAGAGAAAGTGAGAGGCAGAGAGAGGCAGAGTGAGAGGCAGAGAGAGGCAGAGTGAGAAGCAGCGAGTGAGTCAGAGTGTGAGGCCGGTGAGAGACAAAGTGAGAGACAGAGTGAGAGGCAGAGTGAGAGTCCATCGTGCAAGGCATCGTGGCAGGCAGCGTTCGAGGCCTGAGTGTGAGGCAGCATCCGATGAGGCGTCGGAGGCAGTAAGTGAGGCCGGCTGCAAGGCAAAGGTGCGGGTACAGTGTGAGGCAGCGAGGGAGGCAGCGTGCGAGAAAGAGTGAGCGGCAGGGTGTGATGAAGCGAGCAATCCGGTGAGGCTGCGCTGTTCCTGCAGGGATTGCTGCAATGCAGGGGTTTAATAGAGAAACATGAAGCCAGTGTAGCAGAAAGCTCAGCCACACTCCCGTCTGTCTGCAGCGGAGACTTACGGACTGTTGTTTTGTACTCCTCCATGTGTCACTGATTCCCAGTCCATTACTTTGAGATCTCTCTCTCTCTCTCTCTCTCTCTCTCTCTCTCTCTCTCTCTCTCTCTCTCTCTCTCTCTCTCTCTCTCTCTCTCTCTCTCTCTCTCTCTCTCTCTCTCTCTCTCTCTCTCTCTCTCTCTCTCTCTCTCTCTCTCTCTCTCTCTCTCTCTCTCTCTCTGCTATTCTGTAAAAACACCAACAGAACGCACAGATACAAGCGCACACACACACACACACACACACAGCCACCTAGCAGTCTTCCTCTGTCCTCGCTCTGATGGGACTGCAGAACGGAGGCGGGAACAACAACAGCTAAACGCACCATATGGTCGGGCCGGTAAAACACTGACCCGCACAACCTGCCAGCAACACCTTGTGTGTGTGTGTGTGTGTGTGTGTGTGTGTGTGTGTGTGTGTGTGTGTGTGTGTGTGTGTGTGTGAAAAGGAGATATTTTTCTCTCCATCTACTTGTGGCTGTGTGCGTCTGCCGTCTGTGTGTGTGAAATAGAAGTATATTTTTTTACTCCATCTCTATCTACTTGTGTATGTGTCTGTGTGCTTCTGTGTGCTTCTGTGTGTGTGTGTGTGTGTGTGTGTGTGTGTGTGTGTGTGTGTGTGTGTGTGTGTGTGTGTGCGTGCGTGTCTGTTTTCCTTTGTGTGTGTGTGAGTGCTTCCGTTTGTGTGTGTGTATCTCTGTGGTGTACTTCCGTGTGGGTGTGTGTGGGTGGGTGTGTGTGTGTGTGAGTGCTTCCGTTTGTGTGTTTGCATACATGTGTGTTCCTGCGTGCCCTCGTGTGTGTGTATGTTGCCAGCGGGCGTTTTGAGAGTCTGTGTTGTGCGTCTGGTGTATTGTATCGTATAAAAGAGATGCTGCCGTCTGACAGAAGTTATGAGGCTGAGTTCAGTTGACGTGAATCACAGAACTCTATGTCCAAGTGGAGCAAGGGGGCTACATATTGGTATTAACTACTCTACACTTCAAGTTCTTTCTTACAATAACTTACTCAATATTTGTCCATTTGCAAGTATTCTCGTTGGAAGTTAAGCTTGTTCCGGTTCTAGATACAGAGGATTCTTCGGGTGGGTCTATCAGGCAGAGAAACAATATTTTCTTACTTATGGAAATTAACTGGTTCAAGGATCAAGTGCTCATTGCTCATTAATGGTTTTCTGTCTACTTTTGGCTAACGTGCTCCTGGACGTTTTCAGCCATTTAGCTGAAAAATGAACGCAATGCAATTCACAATTGACGTGCCCTGAGATGCAGGTCCTTAATGAGCAGGTAGG
>NC_044060.1:3788005-3790505 GCF_902167405.1 Gadus morhua | reverse complement strand
AGGGCGCTGACGTCTCACTCTTACGTTATATCCAATGGTTATTCCCAACGATTTATATATTGCCATATATGAATTTCAACTACAAGCGGGTGGTTAAAACTGAAAAAGGATATTTTTAATTGTTAGTCATTTGCATAATTGTATACATATATATGTATATGTATATATATATATATATATATATATATATATATATATATATATATATATATATATATTATTGTGACTGGACAGACTTATCTCGCAGTACAGACCAATAGACTTCACTCTACCTAATTAGCTGAACAGCACATTCATGATTAATGAATTCGAATTTCGTTAACTGCTCCAAAATGCTAGCTTAGCCCTCGTCCAACATCATCATGTATTGAGCAATTACTTTGACCGCTGAATGTATTGATCCCGCCGAAATGTATTGAACTGGCACCTCTGCTGCCAAACGGGCTATGGTTAACCAAAGCGTAGCATAGCATGTAGCATAGCATGTAGCATACCATTCTATATCATCAGTATATCTGTGCTCCAAATAAAAGAGTTCACTTGGTCTCTCCACAAGCACAGAGCGAAGCTTAATAAAAAGGCTTCATTAAAAGACCGCTGTATCATAACACTGTTTTGCTAGCTTCGGCTAGAATTTGAATACACATCTGTTAACACATAATACTGCCTATGTATCTGTCGATTTAGCAAGAAATAGTACAATGCCACAAAGGGACCAAGCAATCTACTGCCTTTTCATGTCTGACTGGTTTTCCACAAGGTTGCAGAGAGATCATTAAAAAGGGGAAATATGTGGTATTAAAAAGCCATAAGGCAGCCGCTGGGCACGTTGGGGTGCGACACTGCGAGAGCCTGCGAGAGAGGAGAGGAACAGAGAGAGAAGCAGAAGGCCTTCTGCTGCTGCTGCTGCTGTTAAAATAAACTGTCCCTCCTCACAAAGTCGTCACTCAAGGAAAGTCTGCATTGTGTAAAATAACTCCTGCTTGATCCCCGGAGACGGGGGACTTACGTAACAACACTCAGCATGCAAAGGACTCTTCATTGGGCGATTCTGCTGCATCACTTTGATTTGGGATTCTGTTTTGGATTTCAGGCTGAGGTGTGTCTCTTCGTGTGACGGAGAAAATCTGAGTTATTCGGACAAACAGATCAGATCAGATATAAAATAATGTTCTGTATTCCAGCAATGCATCAAATAAAAAATATAGTAATATGGTTCAGATAAGCCGAATATCATACGATTTTAAGCAATGTTGCAAAAATAAACGGTAGGATGTATAGGATATAGTATTACTTCAGCTGGGACGCCATTAGCATTTATAGCATTAGCAGCCATAATACTATTGTGGACCATTTCCTATTTCTCTCTCAGGAAGCATGAAGCAGCTCTGCTATTGCAGGCTCAGAACTGTGTGTGTGTGTGTGTGTGTGTGTGTGTGTGTGTGTGTGTGTGTGTGTGTGTGTGTGTGTGTTTATATCACCTCTGTATGATCAAAGGTGTGTGTGTCATAGTGTGTGTGTGTGCGCGCCTGCGTACAAACCTACAATTGCAATGTCACAAACACACTGCAGCATCCCCCCCCCCCCCCCCCTGAACCAATGCTGCTGTGTCAAAATAAAAGCCCTGACCTGACACACAAACACACGCGCAGACACACACACACACACTTCATCAGTGAGGGCTCCCATCCCGTACTCCCGGTCTCCCTAGAGACTGCCCCCCCCTCCCCTCCCCCCCACCAGGTCATGACATCATCACCACCACCCCCCCCCCCCCCCCCCCCCACCTCACCTCGCCAAACGGTCCATTCACGACTCAGGACGGATCGTCTGGGACGACCAAACGACTTTGATCTACTTTCACAAAGACCCATTAGACTAAAAGGAAAGTGTAGACACACACACACACACACACACACACACACACACACACACACACACACACACACACACACACACACACACACACACACACACACACACACACACACACACACAACACGCACAAACACATTTATATAAACTTCATGTATTAATACATCATGAGAATATGCTAACAGTGTTAAAAGTCGCCCGTCGACGTGAGGCTGGGGAGAGCGCGCCGAGGCACCTGCAGTACCGACGCCGGCGACAACATAAAGAACGTCCTTCACTGGGACCACTGCGGAGGAAAGAACTGCATGCACCCATTAACGTAACGACTTCCCACACGTACACACACACACACATTCACACATGAACACGCAAACGCTCATACACCCACACAAACACGGAAAACAACACACAAAAGGCTCAAACTCACACAATCACAGACAAACACAAACGGGCACAAATGCTCATACACTCGGACACACAAAGACAGATAGACAGACACACACGTATGCACAAGCTCACAGGCTCGCACATGCAAACACACATTCACACAGAGACACACACAAATGCACACACGCCTATTTTTTGGAAACATCTTTTAGGCGATGACCCTGGGTTTTCTTTTCAG
>NC_044060.1:3755505-3785505 GCF_902167405.1 Gadus morhua | reverse complement strand
TGTGTGTGTGTGTGTGTGTGTGTGTGTGTGTGTTGGGGTGAGTCGGAGTGTAAAGAGGAGGGGGGGGTGATGGGAGAGCTGCAGAAGTCTTCTACTGCAGGTTCTACGTGCATCTCGGACACGGTCCACAACCTGCCTCCAGCTGGGCTCTAGCGCGGAGAAGATGCTGACACGTGTGTGTGTGTGTGTGTGTGTGTGTGTGTGTGTGTGTGTGTGTGTGTGTGTGTGTGTGTGTGTGTGTGTGTGTGTGTGTGTGTAGGAAGAGAGAGAAAGAGACAGAGCGAGCGAGCAAGAGAGAAAGAGAGAGAGAGAGGAAGGGAGAGAAGGAGAGAGCGAGTGAGGGATGGGGAGGGGGGTGGGGGGGGGTGGGGGGGGGGGCGGGGGTGTAATGGGCGTTTCCAATCATCCCAGCAGCTTTTTGCTGCAGTATAGGAGGGAAGTTGTTTCTCAGCATTCCACGGTTGCCGTGGTGCACAGAACGGAGAGAGAGGGAGAGACGATGCAGATAGAGGGGGAGGTAAAGAGAGGGATGGAGAGAGAGGGTGCAGATAGAGGGGGAGGTAAAGAGAGGGATGGAGAGAGAGGGTGCAGATAGAGGGGGAGGTAGAGAGAGGGATGGAGAGAGAGGGCAAGAGAGAGAGGGAGGTAGAGAGAGGGATGGAGAGAGAGGGCAAGAGAGAGAGAGGGACAGAGCGAGAGAAAGATGGAGAAAGCTATCGAGAGTGAGTGCAAGAGTGAGTGCAGGAGAGAGAGAGAGTGAGTGAGTGAGTGAGTGAGTGAGTGAGTGAGTGAGTGAGTGAGTGAGTGAGTGAGTGAGTGAGTGAGTGAGTGAGTGAGTGAGTGAGTGAGTGAAAGAGAGAGAGAGAGAGTGTCCACCAGGGGAGCTCAGCTCCGTCTAAACTCATCCAACATGCTAATGAATAATGGAGCAGAACGAAGGGAGAGCCAGGAAACTCTGTTTACTGCCCACAGCGCCGGCACTCCGCCGCACAGGCAGGGCGGGCCCCGCAGCCATTCACAAAACACACACGTACACTACACACACGACCGCTCGGCCACAGCAGGGTCGTACACCGCACGCCCGCGTCAAACACCCACCAGAGAGGAAGTCCGTTAAGGGGCTGAAGGCAAGAGACGGGAGCTCAGGGTTATGACGCTAAACAGGGGGCCGAGATGTACCCCCCCCCCCCCCCCCCCCCCCCAACGGTGGACTCGCTGGTGAGTCCTGCGTGGAGGAGGTTGAAGACACAGACGCATACACAGAACCAGACGCAGAAACAGACAGAGACACACACACACGCACACACTTTATAAATTACCTTAAACTTTGGGTGATTATGACAATCAGCCATTGATATTTAAAATACGAATAATACAATTCAAGACTAGCGACCTTTGTGTTCATACTCGTCGGGAAACACACACGATTGCTCATATGCTCATATGCTCACACACACACACACACACACACACACACACACACACACACACACACACACACACACACACACCCTCCTTCAGGCTGCTGTGTATGACGGGCGGGAGGGATTCCTCGCTCCCATAACGGGAGAGAGGCTGTCATTGGTCGGAGGAGCCGTGATGGGGCTGGTGTTTGGGTCGTCCAACGCGGCGGCAGGCTCCCACGTCTCCAGACGGATGGTCCCGGGTTTCTCTCACTAACGCTCGCGGACGGCCAGGCCATCTACAACCGATCACTCTGAGGTGAAAGCTTTTACATCGTACACCTTTAACAAATGTGTACGACTGGAGCGCCTGCAGCATGAAGAACGTCTTTCACTGAGTCCAATGCTGAGGAAAGAACTGCACCCATTAACGTAACGATTCCCCACGCGTACACACACACACACACACACACACACACACACACACACACACACACACACACACACACACACACACACACACACACACACACACACACACACACACACACACACACACACACACACGTCTATAATGTAGTATTTTTTCATATAGTACTCGCGGCGAAAGATGCAAGTCATCAGATCTATTTATTTCAGTGGGCATTAGAACACAGGGACTATTTTAATTAAAGTCTCTGACGGAGTGAACTCCTTCCAGCCCCAGATGGCTGCCGGGTGCTTCATCACTCACGGCAGGCCACAGCCCATCACGCTGATTGGATATGCTTATTCCATACATCAACGAATCAGAGCTCTCGTTCATGTTTAATGCATTATAGTGCTGTTCTGTCTGTCCGTTCATCTGTCTGTATTTGTATCGATTTCGATTTCTCCTCTCTCTCTCTCTCTCTCTCTCTCTCTCTCTCTCTCTCTCTCTCTCTCTCTCTCTCTCTCTCTCTCTCTCTCTCTCTCTCTCTCTCTCTCTCTCTCTCTCTCTCTCTCTCTCTCTCTCTCTCTCTCTCTCTCTCTCCCTCCCTCCCTCCAGCTATATTCATCTCCCCCTAAAGCCCCAGCATCTCCAGAAGAATCCAGACGGAGGGGGAGAACACATTTTCAATCTAGAAGGATCCAGACAGAGGAGAACACGTCTCCCCCCCTAAGAGCATCATCCCGGCCGGCTGCCAGCAGAACCGGGCTCCCACCGCCGGGCCCTTAAGGGTTTTAATACTCCCAGGACCAGGGACAATCACCTAGACGGAGCCGAGTCCCCGAGGGCCCTACACACTGGTACCTGGTAACTGTACCTGGTAAAGACCCGGGAACCAAGACCCAGGGGCAGGCACCTGGTACCTGGCCCTGGGTCTAGGTTCCCGGGTCCTTTAAGGTATTAAACCAGGGGGCCCTCACAGTACCTGATACCTATAACAGGTACATTAGCAAAAATGAGGGGTAATATGTCACCAGAATTGGAATTGAACCGTGATGATGTTGTCATCCATAAGAGGTACAGGTGATGACAGAAATAGTTAATTTATAATTAAAGGATGTTCCTTTTCCAAACAGCAATAGTACCTATTGCTGCATGTGAGTGTAAAGGTGTAATTACGAGAAATCGAACACTAGAGGGAGCCAGACTCAAGGAGGTTACAAACAAATGATGGCGCAAAATTCATTCATCAGTGAGGATAGCTTTAGACTTAAAACAGAGAGACATGCATATAGATAGAAATAGGGAGATAGCTATATGGAAGAAAGAGTAGTAAGAAGATAATCTAGAGCACAATCTTTACCATATTTCGGTTTGAACTCTGTTCAAACCATTTGTTTTCCAGTGCCTTCTGTGTTGAAAAAGACAGCTGACGAATTTAGCCACATTTTGTCACCCTCCTTATGTAACTATAGTGCCTCTCTCTTTCTCTGGCAGTGAGCTAGATAGTTGTTGCCCTCCTGGTGGGTATCACTATGCCAACAACTCCAAGAGAGACATGTTGGGCACTGAGAGAGTTTAGAGTTAGTATTATTACTGTGTGTACCTTATCCAGATTTGCAGCGCAGATTCGGGATGCTGAGAATGAGCCAGAGCATGCAAGCCTACAGTAGCTGGCTTTGGAAAAGGGCCAGTATTCCATAACAAGGGCCCAACTGGAATTTTAAAAGCTGTTTCTACTGTCGGTGTCCGAATCTAAAATAAACAAATAGATCTGAAATTGCCATCTGGTTCAACTTATTAAATTAAGTTATAGCAAAAATAGCATTTGTCCTCACTCTTGGTTGTTGAATTTTTTGTGTCCAGTATGGAATCTTTATAATCAATGTTTGATAATAATAAAAAATGGTCCCTTATTTCACCACTGGGTCTTATGTTGATTATCCATTAGAAGACATTTCACAAGCGAACCTATTTTGACCTCACACATGGGCGTGTCCACCCAGGTGTAGAATAGAGAGATGGAGCTCCCAGCCTTCCCAGGGGACTGAACCAACTGGTTGGCTGAACGCTATCATCATAAATCTGTGGGTCACTCCCACGTGTGAGGGTAGATTGTGAAGTGACTTGTAATGGACAATCAACATCAGACACCTGAGTATAATAGAGGACCTTTGACCTCTTCATCCCGAAATTAATCGTTTCGGGGAAAGCCCCTCCCCCCAATGCAAAGACATTTGAAGGCATTTTCAACACATGCGAAAGCAGTCATGTGGGACGGGACCCCCTTAGGAAGATCAGGTTCTCAAACCTCAGACTAACCTAACCTTCCTAAACGAAAGATAATTCCAACCCCAAACCAAATGAGTACCGTGTAACAAAAAGTGTTATGAATTTGTGCATGCACAGCAGAAGCGATATTGTCCACGCGATTTGATGCAAACAAAGTAGGGAGAATGAAAGCTGAGATCCCCTGACTCCAACAGCCCCATCCATATCACTCTGGGACTAAAGCTGACCGAACTAGATCCCCAAAACTATCAAGGACAAGCGTCTCTTTTTTTCTCTTTACAACAAAAAAAATTATGTCTTACCTTTGTTATTTGTTTTATCAAAGTTTTGTTTCATCGCATCAAACCACCATAAACGGATGACCCAGCGTCCGGGCAACATTTTACAACTCAACATGTTGTTTACAATCGATAGAGTAGCCGAGTGAGAAGCTTTCAGAGGAAATGGATTAATTGCCTTCAATCAGAACATTCGCTCTTCGTCGCCATCTGGTGGCCGTTTCGGGCGTGAAGTCTTCCACTTGTTCTGTGTTCTAATTTGATTCCCTCTAAAGTAGTATCCACTTTGATTATTACACACTTGCAAAAATATCTCACACTTGTTATCTTTCTTTTGGTACCAATATTACACATTATGGCATTTGCAGTTGTGGAGTACACCTTTTAAAGCATGACATTTCCTATAAATGGTGAGTGAGGTGGGGAGTGAGGTCCCCCCCTTCAATGTAAAGCGTCTTTGAGTGTCTAGGAAAAAGCGCTATATCAATTCAATGCATCATCATCATCATAAATATCAGATGTTCTTATAGATTATTAACCTGTTGGCCAAATTTGGCATTTTATATTTGCGCTTAAATTATTTTCTCAGTTGAGCAGATAAATTGTGACGAACAGAAACAAGTATTTATAAAGTAGCCAATATAAAAAAATGTGCGTTTGAAACATTGAGCCCTCTAGTGCATAGCGTGAGGGCCAACCTGTTTGTTAGGGCCACTAAAATAGAAGGCCTGCGTTACATTTAGACCACTTGTATCCCATAAATCAAGCTCGTCCTTCACACAAAGAGAAAATAAAACCAGAAAATGAACACATTTATTGTTACAAACACAGAGATGTTACATATTCTCATGAGAGGAACAGTGAATGAATGTGTTAGAATTTGTAATGTACACCCATTGAGGAACCAACTGGGGATAGACGCTCCTCGGATTGCCATTGTACCGGAGAAAGTTCTGATGGGCTATCAAACAGATCCATTGGACGTGAATGAGGACTTAATGAGGTATTGTAAATTAATAAATATATAAATAAGCAGACAAGAATGGTTAATCTTCGGAAACACAGAAACACATTCAGAAAGTCCACATGGGCGAAGTCCGTTTGACCGTGTGTTCTCCAGCTGTATGTACATGTTGTTCCGGGACTCCAGCACCCTCCTGTGGACAAGATGGGAATCGACATATATGTAAACACTGAGTCCTTTTTTACTGCAATTATTTTGGAAAGCACCAAAAAAGATGAACTTACTTCTTTGCTGTTCAGGCATCATCCACTTCTGGAATGCAAAAGATGCACAAATGTCAACAGAGTTCAAGGTTAACATCCCAGATAAGAGACACTTCAGTTAATCGTCAAACAAACAAAAGCCAAACTGAAATGAGTGAGGTGTTATGATTAGAGTCTGACGCTAAACAAAATGTTACCGCCATTCGAGTCAGCCCATAATTCAACCCGACGCGAGTCTGTGTGCCTGACCCTATTAGTTCTGCGATACAATTACATGAGGTGAGTCGAAGGGCTTATAAAAGTTTCAGTTGACTGCGTGAAATGTAAAAATGGCCGCCGGTCCTAATAAATGATTGGCCCCTAATGGAGCCAAGGTGCTGGCTGAGTCAGGGAAATGTGATTAAGGCCCGGGGTGGGCACACCGCCCTCGGCCCCTGACGTTAATTTATGAGTGCCACCATGCTGGAAAGGGAGGGGCGACTTCTCCCAGTTTAGTAGCTGCCATGTAGGGACTGGAGTCAGGGAGAAGACAGATGTCCTCCCAGGACTCAAATAGAGACACATAAAAAATGTTTGGCACAAATTGCTGAGCTTTTATGGAGTCAGGGATGTACTTGAGTTGTAACACACACACGCACGCACGCACGCACGCACGGACAGACGCACTCACACGCACGTGCAAGCGCACGCACACACACGCATGCATTTGCGAACACACGCACACACGCCCACGCACGCACTCACATTTAGTGTTTTGTGATTGGTGAGATTTTTTGGAAAGGTTAGTTTGTAGCTATGCTTTTACACTAGTCACTGTCAAAACGACGACTGATGACTGACGCAGTGTGCGTTGAAGGATTGGAAACAAAAAGGTTGCTCACCTAGAAATGATCGTATCCATCTACTTCTTCTCGGCGTCAGGATTAATTGGCTCTGTAGGAAACACCAAGCAGAATAAACGAAGGGAAGGCCTCACTTAGGCCAGCAGATAATCTTAGACTTCATGCTTCATCCAATTCTATAAAGCGATCCTGTCAATGACCTAACACCCCAGAGCCAGCCATGAACTCTGCCAGGGGAAGGGGTTCAATTCCAACTTTGGTTGCCCATGCCCAACAGGGCGGGCCTATAATTATGCACTCGACACCAATCGGCCTCCATGTTAATATAATAAATACAAATATATTATTTAAACAAATGTGCCTGTTCTTCTTGTAATTTTAAAACTAGGCTGGCTGTACAGTTTTCCATCGCTCCAGTTCAGTAACCCAGAGAAGGACTTGTGGACCAGGTAACCAATAACAGTCTAGTTCGGCCGTTCATTTCTGCATTAGCGTACACTATATCTCGGCAGACAGTGGCAACACACCATAAACGGCCATGTTTTCGATCATAGATCATCAACAAACACTGATTTGGGGTTCTCTGGGACTTTGAAACATGGGCCGTGCTGTCTATAGATTTTCAATTCGCAGATGCTTTATCCTAAGCGACTCCATCGGTCCATACACACATTCAGACACCGACGGCAGAGTCAACCATGGAAGGTGACAGCCAGCTCGTCGTGAGCAGTCAGGTTGAGGTGTCTTGCTCAGGGACACCTCAACACTCCTCTAGGAGGTGGCGGGGATCGAACCGGCAACCGTTACAAGGCAACTTGCTCTCTAGCTCCTGAGCCACGAGGTTGTCTTGCTCAGGGACACCTCGGATCTCAGCTAGGAAGAGCTGGGGATCGAACTAGCAACCTTCCCATTACGAGGCAACCCGCTCTATCTCCTAGAGCTAAGCCCAGGCCGTCCTTACGTTTGACCTCCAGCTTGCAGTGCACGGTGGCTTCTCCACAGCTGTTCTTGGCCCTGCACATGTACACGCCGCCGTCGTAGTTCCCCGGCTTGCGGATCTCCAGAGTGCAGATCCCCTGCACGCAGATCTGCCGGTACTTGGGGTCGTCGCCGATGATCATCTGGTTCTTCAGCCACTCGATCTTAGGCTGGTTTCAGACGCACACACACACACACACACACACACACACGCACACGCGCACATCAACAGACACACACACAGGAGGTGAGAGAGGAGGGAGAAGAGAGGAGAGAGAAAAGATGAGGGAGAGGAGAAAGGAGGGGGGAGAGCAAGGAGAGAAAGGAGGAATAGGCGAGAGGAGAAGAGGAGAAATAGGAGAAAGAGGGGAGAGAGGAGAGAGAGGAGAGAGAGGAGAAAGAGGGGAGAGAGGAGAGAGAGGAGAGAGAGGAGAAGAGGAGAAAGAGGAGAAAGAGGGGAGAGAGGAGAGAGAGGAGAAAGAGGGGAGAGAGGAGAGAGAGGAGAGAGAGGAGAGAGGGGGAGAGAGGAGAGAGAGGAGAGAGAGGAGAGAGAGGAGAAGAGGAGAAAGAGGAGAGAGGGGAGAGAGGAGAGAGAGGAGAGAGGAGAAAAAGGAGAGAGGGGATGGTGAATTTCATGAAGAGCAATCCTATTTTCGGAGGACTTTAAAGACCTTTTTTCATCTGTATGATATAATCCCACAGCGTGGGACATTTTAAGTCGCATTAAAACTTCCCAACAACAGTAAAACAAGTACAGTAAAGTGGAGCACAAGTACAAACAAAAGATGTATCAAAGTATCCCACGCCTCCCCGACTCCAATCTAAATCCACAAGCCCCTCCTGCGGCCCTGGTCGCTGGTGCCCCCCCCCCCCCCCCCCCCCTGACGGGGGGCTCTAACACAGCACTCGGGCGGACAGTTTAACTGCAGAGAGGCCGCACGGCTGGGCATACCAGACCTTGAAGGCTTTCCACCGGCGCGGGAATGTCACACGTCTGATCCGACCCTACTGCCCCCTGTGAAGCCTGGCCCCCACACCCGCCCACCGCCCCCCCAAGACCCCCCCAAGACCCCCCCAGGGAGGGGTGGGGAAGCAGGGTTGTTATCTTTACTTCAACCCCCCCCCCCCCCCCCAGCTCCCCCGTCCCGTCCCGTGGGGGGGGCGGTGTGATTGGTTGGTGGGAGGGGTTGAGGGTTGTTATGTTTTTCCCCGGCCCCTGTTACGTTAATAGACCCGAGCTAAACTCTGGGCATTCCAACTCCAGATTCTGACTCCGGATGGCTTCTATAAGCCCCCCCCCCCCCCCCCCCCCCCCACGTCCCTCACCTCCACCCACCAACATTCACCGCTTCTTTGGAAGGCATTGTGTTGGAACAGATGAAAAGCTCAACAGCTCAGCTACCAAACGAGCTGAACAAATAAGCTAATGCTAATGGCTAAGCTAACCGCTAATCTAAACCCACATCTAAATGTTGATCTAACCACTGAGCTAACCACCAAGCTAAAAGCTAAGCTAACCATTAAAACTAGCCAATCGGCTAACTCTCTGAGCTAACAGATAAGCTAACGGCCCGCAGGCCAAGTTAGGTGTTTATGTCTTTATTCCAAACTCATCTGACAACAGTTCTGATGGGGTGTGAAGGTGCAAAAGAGCTAGCAAGTAAAAGTTTATACAGTGCGTCTTCAGCCGTTCTTTCACCAAACTCATCAACAAGGTTGTTCACAAATAGCTCGGAAATGGCCTTGGCATTCTGTCAAGTCCTGGGCAGTGGTCCAGAAAGTAAGACAGTCACCTAAACACCTTTAAAGGTTTTTACTGCCGACCCACACTAATAACAGCAAAGGTTTATCTCTCACCAGCTTCCAAACATTTCACTATTCAACCTTCAGCGCCTGCCTTCGCCCCACGTCCTCAGAAGCAACTTCGCCTCAGCTAAATAACGTTTTGGTCTCAAAACTGAGTCATATTGGGCACTTCAATAATATTAATACTTTAGGGACTGGAGGTTCTGGAGGGTAGTGAGGGTGATGGGAGTTTGGAGATAGTGAAGGTTTGTAGATAGTGGAGGTAGTGGAGGTTGCTGGCCTACCTTGGGGCTCCCCCTGACGGAGCACAGCAGCTTGGTGCTGTAGCCCACCGTGGCGGCCCTGTCAGCCAGGGAGACGGTGAACTTGGGGGGCTCTGAGTAGTCATGCTCGGTGAACGGTAAGGGCTTGTAATCAATATCTGGAGGGACAGACAGACAAAAAGACAGACAGACGTTACTATTTGCCATCCCCTTAAATTAGATCATTGGTAATCATCTTATTTGACGCATGTATATTTTTATGGTTATATATATCTAGTGGTAGTATAGGGGTAGTAAATGGCTAGTATACAGGCAGTAAAGGGTTAGTAGAGGGGTACAATATGTATTGTACAGGGGTAGTATGAAGGTATCGTAGGGGTATATAAGGGTAGCGACCTGTCTTCAGGATCTTGGCCTCGCCCTTGGTCACCACGGCGTCCTCGCTCATCCCAACCTTGTTCTCAGAGAACACTCTGAACTTGTAGATGTTGCCCATGACCAGGTCTGAGATGGTGGCATTCATCCGGTGGTAGTGGTCCAACACAGTGAACCAGTCCTGGAGAGAGAGAGAGAGAGAGAGAGAGAGAGAGAGAGAGAGAGAGAGAGAGAGAGAGAGAGAGATTAGTTAATGAGCAAGACAACAACTGGTGTGGATCCAGGATGTAATGAACACATATCTGAGGTGCTCAGTCTGAGATTTTAATCCTCCGTAAATGATAAGCGAGATCCGCCTAATCCATAACATCTGAACTATGTCTATCTGGGACTGGAATAGCGTGGGTAACGCGAGCCAGTGGACTCACTCCGGTCTTCTTGTCGGCTTTCTGGATGGTGTATCCAATGATTTCCGTGTTCCCGCTGTCCACCGGTGGGGTCCATTCAAGGGCCACATTGAAGCCCCAGGTGTCCACGATCTTCGCAGTGGCCGGGGCCCCGGGCAGCTCTGCAGGGGACAACACGAGTACATCAAGTTAAAGGGGCCTTTTATGGTATTTGGCGCCCCCTATGGAGAATGGGGACGGCAGGCCGCACCATCCAGAAGCGGGTCGATGAGAGAGTCTGTCACGGTCAATCTGCCTTCCCTCTCTGGCGAACAACCGGTAATGGGAAGCAGGTCAATAACTGCGCCCTTTGGGATTTTAATTCATAGTGGGAATTTCAGCATTGACCCCCAGAGTTAAAATCTGATGGCTTTCAGGGCTCAGTCACTATTGGGGTGCGTGCCACTATGAAGTTGTTTGAGGATAACCAGGATAGATGTTTATTTTTATTTTTTACTGGCACAGATGGGACCTAGGATAACATTCCCTCGCACCCAAATGGTAAAAAGCCAACCTTGTTTACGTATGCTGCCCGTCAACGGTTACTAAGGCTAATTCTGACCCACTGCTGTGCTCTAGCAATCAGCCGCACTAAATATCACTCAGAAATTGAATCTAATGGACACTAATTTAAGCTAATTTAATTAAATTAGATTAGAGTCAAGTCTTTCATTACATCATATTGAAGGGTTTTGGCAGCCCTACTTTATCCAAAATTCCCTTAACACTTAACCTCTGAGATCTAATCATGTGATCTCATCTCGTCCAAGTCGTTCCGATCTCACTCATCGGCGACAGTAACACGACAACAACAGCGCAGCGCGACCCCCCCCTGTCCCCCCCCCCCCCGCGCCCTTGGTCCGGTTTCATCCGGTCCTCCTCCTCTTCCTCATCATAGTTACCCACGATCTGCAGGATCAGGGTGGCCTTGTCCTCAAAGTCGTCCACCTTGACGCACATCTCGTAGACGCCGGAGTCCTCGCGCACTGACACTCGGATGAACAGGATGCTGTCGCGCTCCGTGCTGCGGATCTGGACCCGCTTGGTGTCCAGGGGCTGGCCGTCCTTTGTCCAGGTCACCACGGGCTTGGGCTTGCCCTGGTACAGGGGGGAACACACAAACACAGTGATGTAGCAGGTATGTATAGTGTAATACAGTAGTGGAGGTTGACGAGGGTGAATGAGGTTGTGGAGGGTAGTGGAGGTTTGGAGATAGTGGAGGTATCAGAGGTATTGGAGGTGGAGGAGGTATTGGGGGTGTTGGAGGTTGGGAGGTAAGAGGTGGAGGAGCTAGTGGAGGTGGTGAGGTGTAATGGAAGGAGTGGAGTTAGTGCAGGTTGTAGAAGATGTGGAGGAAGTGGAGGTTGTGGGGGTGGTACACCGTGATGTAGCAGGTATAAATAGTATAATACAGTATCAGCAAGCCCCTCTAAGGAAAAAGCTCACAGAGAGCTGTGACGTGCAGAAGAAGAACTATTCTTATGATTACAGTTATTATAAGCAATCAATGGAGGCCCGGAAACATTTGCAAAAGACATTTGTGCAGATGCTCTTTTAAAGATGCTGCACTTTCTTTGTAGCGGCACAAATTCCCATGCCGGGCCCTGGTCATTCTAAGACTCATTTGTACGCCACTTTGGACCAAACCAGCACTGCTGACTGACTGAATGTATTTATCCACAAACGTCCACTGAGGAAGGACACAACCAAGGTGAACCTGAGTGTAGGTCAGGTGTATCAGGGGTGTGTCTCAGGTGTACATCAGGTGTGTGTCAGGTGTATGTCAGGTGTATCTCAGGTGTGTCAGGTGTATGTCAGGTGTATCTTAGGTGTATCTCATGTGTATGTCAGGTGTACATCAGGTGTATGTATGTCAGGTGTATCTCAGGTGTGTCAGGTGTATGTCAGGTGTACGTCAGGTGTGTGTCTCAGGTGCGTGTCAGCAGTGTATCAGGTGTATGTCAGGTGTATCTCAGGTGTATGTCAGGTGTTCCTCAGGTGTATCTCAGGTGTATCTCAGGTGTATCTCACGTGTATGTCAGGTGCACATCAGGTGTATGTCAGTCGTGTGTCAGGTGTTCGTCGGGTGTGTCAGCGGAGTGGCGCTCACAGTGAAGGGGACGGTGAGGTTGATCTTTGCCCCCACATTGGCCACGTATCTCTGTCTGAGGAAACGAGGCAGACGCACCTTGGGACGGTCTGCAACACAACACATTACGTTACATTAGAAATGACTCCATTTTAACACAGGCAGTTTTAGATCAGGAGGCAAAGTAAAGGTTGCTTGTTCGATTCCCCGGCTCCTCCTAGCTGAGTGTTGAGGAGTCCGGGAGCAAGACCTCTAGCTGCTCTCGACGAGCTGGATGTCACCTCCAATGGGTGACACCGCCTTCGGTGTGTACATTCGTGCATGAAAGGGTGAATGCAAGGCACAAAATCGAACGCACTTTGAGTGGCCACAGGTCAGAACAGACAATTTCAACCCGATTACATAAAATTAATCTGGAGCACTGGTACATGGCTCACACGGCCATCTAAATCATTAAGTTCCCATTGCAGATTCATCTTCATTCCACCTCATCAGCACATCGCTAGAGTCGTGAGGTTGCTGTCGGTTCGCGGTCCGCCGGTTTGATTCCTAACTATAGCAACACAGGTGAACGTGATCGGATTTCAAATTTTTTTTTTGCATGCCTAAAAGGGATCTAGTGGAAAGGACCACCTGTTAAGCACCCCCCCCCCCCCCCCCCCCCCCCCACACACACACACACACACAAACGCCACTTCTCCTTGGAAGAACGGCTAAAAAAAGCAGCCCCACCGAGTAACATACTCAAGTCCTCTCACGTCGGGAGCAAGAGCTACTGTTACCTCCCACCTAAATTAGCATCAAATATTTGAATAATGGATGAGCTTTGATTCTATCAACCATTAGCCCAACGCTTAAGACCTCCTTCATCGCCGGGCTAAAAATGCTTTTTGCGCCATAAGCACAAAACTCTAAATCAAGATGGGGGAATTAGTATGCTGTACTGCCGCTAATCCTGGCCTACAGAATACCAAGCGCTAACTAATAAACTGCATATTAAAATACCACTCTGCGGGTGAGCTGGTGTCAAGCCGTCCTAACTTGACACTCTGAACAGAAGGGGTGTAAGGCTCCAGTTCAGCAACACCCAAACCCGACCTGACAAGTCTGCGGCATCTTTTCTAAACAAACACTGAATCTCCGGGTAACTGAGGATGCTTTGCTGCGGCCTGAAATGCCCCGGCCATACCGCCCCCCCCCCCATACACACGCCCCTAACCCTCGACGGAAAGGCAAGGGCCGGACACCAAGGAATTTGCCCCGCCTTCCCCTCCACCCCGAGTCTGAAAAAACACCCAACACCATCCCCCTCTCCACCCCCGTCCCCCAGCGAATGCCTTTGGAGGCGGTGGGATCACTTGTCGCCATGGATCTTCTCCGGGCTAGTTAGACTACTCTCAGGCATGCGGGGCTTTCTAGTGGGAGCGCTGCAATTCCAAACTCTCGGCACAAACAAATCTGTGTTAATAACGCACACATCCCAGCTATTTCTTCCTCACGTGGGCTGAGGGCTGGGAAACCATTCATATCGCCGGCGTTTCCAGCCATCCACTGAAAGCTCTCTGGCCTTGTCTCCAGAGGGAGGTTGGAGACGGATGTAGGCATCGTCTGAAGTACTGCCAAAGCGCTGTGCTCAGGTTTCAATCACCACTCTCCATTACCCACAAGTTGATTTCTGATTTTAGAGAGCGAATTACACGCCTTTGTGTGGTGTGTGTTAGAATGCTTTAATCGCTAGAGTGCAGACTACAGTTTCAGACCTTGGGGCGGGTTAGGACTCATTATTCTCTATTAATTAGAAACAACATATAATCACCTATCAACAAGACCACGACAACGAATCTTGACCAACAACAAGACCCATTTTGACAACATGAGTAAATCTGTGGAGGCTGGGTAAAATATGCTCTCATATTCCTTCCCTGAAACTCAGCACCTAATAAAAGCCTTCCGCTAGAGCTCATAGAAACTGAAGCCTGGGCTGTCAGAACTTGGAGGCACTTCAACATTCAGTGACTCCAACTCATCAAGCCGTCTTCGTTTTCAGGCGTCCACTCGACAGATCCCCACTAACACCTCTCCCCTGAACTACATAGCCCTCCTAACGCACCTGTTGTATTCTACGTTTCAATTTATTCAACGTTTCAATTTATTCAAACATTACTTAACTTAGCAAAACTATTAAACGAAATTGAAATAAAAAGAGTTGTTCAGATTCCAATACCAGTATCGGAAATTCCTCCAATACTGCCCAAAATGCAGTATAGGGTATTGGTGAGTACGCAAGTTAATACGCCAATCCGATACCAACTAAGGACTTGCCCATTTACTACACACACAGAGAAAATCACAAAAGCGTGGTGTGTTACCCTGCGTTCGTTAACGGTAGGTGGTGGAAAGTCGGAATCAGAATCGGTATCGCAAAGAAAAAAATGGTATCAGAACATAAATTACTGTACTTTTTGCTCCAAATCAGGGGGAATTAAACGTATTTTGTAACATATTTTCAAGGATAATCCTAACAAAAGGAGTTCCACCAAAATGGACTGGGATAACCCAAGGCGTCCCTTGGTACCGCTTTGGCACCGGGACGAAGCGCTCACTCACCAGCCACCTCCTTGACCAGGACGGCCTCGGGAAGGGCCCCGGGGGCACTGCGACCCCCCGCGTTCACCGCCACCACGCGGATCTTCAGCTTGTCGCCGGTCGTCTGGTTCTTGATGGCGTAGCGGGTGGACTTGTGCAGCTCCTCGTTCACTGCCTTCCAGTCCTCGGCTGGGGAGAGAGAGAGAGAGAGAGAGAGAGAGAGAGAGAGAGAGAGAGAGAGAGAGAGAGAGAGAGAGAGAGAGAGAGAGAGAGAGAGAGAGAGGGAGAGAGAGAGAGAGAGAGAGAGAGAGAGAGCGGGAGCGAGAGAGATGGTGTTTTTATGGTGTTTTTTAAAGTTGTGAACTGCGGTATGTTCAGTGTAGAGTTTTTAATCTAATCTTTACCTTCAAACGGTTACACAATTACACATTTAGCTTAGCTCAGGCTTATATCAGGAGGTAGAGCGGGTGAGTTGCAACTGGAAGGTTCCTAGTTCGATCCCCGGCTCCTCCTAACTGTTTGTCGAGGTGAGGAAGCCACTTAACCCTAACCCTACCGACGAGCTGGCTGTCGCCTTGCATGGTTGAATCCGCCGTTGGTGTTAATAGTTGTGAGTGGATTTGGATAAAAGCTTCTTCTAAATGCCCCAAATATAAATGTATATTTAGATCCTTCTAATCGTGCGTATCCTTTCACACACACTTAAAACCGTGGGAAGGTAAACGACTTGAAGGTAGTCCAAACTGTTCATTTCTCTTGGCATTCCTGCCGGGATCGCTCTGTTGGCTTTGTTTGGTTTGCCACTTGATACAAAAGACACACTAAACCCCCACTAAGCTGAACTTGAGGACGATGACGTAGGGACCCTAACTTAGGAGATGACACCAAAAAGATGGACCCTCTATTAAAAAGACACACTAAAACCTCGCTAAGCTGAACTTTAGGACCCTGACTTAGGGACTCTAATTTAGGAGATGACGCCAAAAAGAGGGACCTTTGGAGCGAGACCAAAGCAAGCCCACTAGATGCCTCCACCCTTATGGGGAGAGGTCAGGGACTTCCCCATATAAAGCCGTCCCTGACATTTTCCTGACAGGTGCAACCCATAAAGCTGAACCACATCTAGGCAGAAATATCTAAGTTTCTTACCATACACACGTACTTAAACGGTTGTGCGTTTATGTGAGCATGGAAGATAAAATATTGGGGAAAGGCGTCACCAACACATTTTGACATAGTTACAAACGTCAACTTGACTTCAATCCTAACCCTAAGAACCTGAATCTTAATGAACGCTTTCTGCACTTGAACACACTGCACTTTACCCTACTGTTAATTTGTTGTGTATTAATGCTTTTAATGTGATTGCAGAGATAATGTGTGTTTTAGTTTTTGAGAGTGAGCCATGTCTGATGACAATTCTGTCAGTTCTGTCTGTTAAGAGACAACAGTTCCCTGAACCCTACGGTAGTCGTAGCAGGCAGGGGAGGTCGACTTACTTCCATCCTTGCACACCTCAATGAGGTACCCGTCGAGGCCAGAGTCTCCCACGGTCTCAGGCTGGCTCCAGATGATGCTCACCGACGTGTCGTTCTTGTCCTCGATAAACAGATCCAGGGGAGCGCTGGTTGGCTCTACACGATAAAAACACGCGACAAGATCAGGACCTGTCCCAACACGCACGGACACGCACTAACCGAAACGGCCGATCAATCCCATAAAACCAATCTGAGAGATTTAGGAGATGGAGGTCGAGCAAGGTGACGCCACAGACCCATCAGGGGCCGGGGCTGGAGGCAAGAGATGGCTGGAGGGTGGAGGAGGAGGTTGATGGTGTTAACCAGGGGGGTGATGGTGGCGGTGGTTTACCTTTGGGTGGTGGCGGTGGAGGTGTAGGCGCTTTGGGCTCCTCTGCGACAGGTGTTTCAGCGGTGGGGTCAGCGTTAGCCGCAGGGTCAGTGCTAGCTTCTGGATCAGCGGTAGCCTCGGTCGCGTCAGCAGAGTCAGCTGGTGTTAAACAGGCAACGGCGGTCGTAGCAGCAAAGAGCGATCAGTTACAAGGTTTCTCCCCCCACCGTACGCAATCAAGGCAAGCATTTGGTCACGACAGCCAGGTTACCCTGCGGCATTGGGGCAGGTGCAACGCCCGGTTGGCCTTTGCTATCGCTCATCATTAAACACCGTCGGTATCTTTCACGCTGTATGCGTGCCTTTCAGTTACCAGGGAGAGGGGGTGGGGGTGTCTAGAAGGGAACAACATTCGCGTGCTGATTGACCACCAACAGGTGCTCATCTGTTGGGCTCAGCTGTGAATACAGGCAGCCTGTCCTCCTCTGTCCTCCTCTGTCTGAACACCACGGTGTGGTTGAATGTGAACATGCCTTTGCAAGCCCAGCATTTCTTCTTGAACCTGACGGTCACGTTTTGGCACAGAGTAACAGGGCAAAATGGCAGCGCTTCATGCCGTTTCGCATCATCGCTGCCGGATCTAAATGCGTAGCGAGGGTTAGCACAGCCAGGGCAGGACAGCGGAGGATTGCCAGGGTCAGCCGGGTTTAATGTTTTATAGTAAGGAGACACTACGAGACGGGATGGTTCATGGTTCAAGGTTTATGAGTCACAGGAGTTTGAATAGCCGGTGAGTGGGCCGCTGGTGGAGGTGAGATGAAGATCACACCGTCTTTAATAGAACATGTCGTTGCTCCTGATCGTGGAGCGGAGGAAGGTGTTGCCATTGGGTTTTAGTGTCATGCCCCAAAATTAACTTTTGGGTCAAAGAGGGACGTAAACAAGAGGAGATGATGGTATCCCCTGGGTCAGGGAAGAGGTGACTGCACGAAGGATTAACGTCCAAATTACTGATATGGCAGAAGAAATCTGTTTAATGCTTTGTTCAACCTCTGCTGATTTCTGAATCAACCGGTAAACGATAACATTTGAATAAATATACAGTTATTAACCCTGTTAATAAAATAACATCCAAGAAGTTAGTTTTAGAAGGCAAATCACGAAATGAAGAACAGTTTTTGTATTACCATTCCAATTATATCTTAAACACATTGATACATTCATTCATTAATTCATCAATTAATTTCGGTAATCGACCACCGAAACTGATGGTCCCATGAGATTACTTGATGGTTACATGAGATGAACTGATGGTTACATGAGTAGAATTGACGGTAACAGGAGATTAATTGATGGTGACATGAGATTAATGGATGGTGACATGAGATTAACTGATTGATACATGAGATCGCAAATATTACGGACCAGCCGGAGCTCAGGGCCACAACACGGTGCATTACCAGGGGGAGGTGGAGGTGGAGCCTCGACGACCACCTCTGCGGGGGCCTCCGCGGCGCCCTCGGCCGGGGTCTCCGCAGGGGGAGCCTCCTCGACGGCGGCGGGAGCGGCTTCGGGCTCGACGGGAGCGGGTTCGGGCTCAGGAGCCGGCTCGGGGGCCTTCTCCACCTTCTTCTCAGGTAACTCCTTCTTCGCCGCCTTCTTGATCGGGGCAGGTTTGGCCGGCATGATGGCGGTATCAGCTAATTCCCAGTTAAATCAGGTCCTCCAACTAAATCCAGTGCCATCACACCTCGGGACCCGGGGATCTTATAAAGCGGCCCCAGCTGTCCGGGCTCCACCCTCCTGTGACTGGGTGTAATAGACACCGCGGTGCGACGCTGTTAACCTAGAGACCCCCGCCGCTTGTTTATCTATAGGCCTCATCTCGACCCTCTGAAGCCTGCGATGAAAACAATATTGGGATTACAAACACTATTGTGATTAATCTCAGTGCATCTGATTTCATCATAATTTTTAAATGGCGTATGGCCAAAATGTGTTCTGATTGAAATTATTTTCCTCTATCTGCTTGTTTTGAATGGACAGATAATTCTGAACTTTAGCACAAACTTACCGAAACACAAACAAGCTATTAATTAGGTTTACAAATTAATTAAAAATTATCTCAAAAATTATAGCTCTTTTATAAATATCTGAAAGCGATCCAGAATGCCTGAGAGCCTACCTGCGTTATCTTCAATTATTTAATTATCACCTTGGGTGCATACAATTTTTACTTTACATAAATATAGCCATATATATGGTCCAGTCAATTGAATCAGAAAAATGCCCAAATTGGTGCATGCCAATTCACCAGAATGCAGGAACATAGGTTAACCAATTCTCTCACCAAGGTCTTGACGCCAGACACACTCAGTAGAACACACACTAAGCAGTACACACAGACGGGTCTATAATGACATGTTTTATTGACGTCCACAGACAGTGAGAGGTGGATGAAGAGGTCTCCAGACGCATGCCGTCACTCTGAAATATAGCTCATATTTTAGCCTCAAGAACGATTGTTGCCGCTTCCGGTATGTAGAACTTATTTACAATCTTTACAACTGTGGTGTCCTGTACAAAATAGGGAAATCAGGTTTTACAAAGGATCCTTTAGAAAAAAGAAAGTTCAATTATCCCGTTTTTTTTAAAAAGGAAAAAACAATGGGAATGGGAATCCTCCCCGTAAAAGAAGCCTCGACATGGTCAACATCTCCTCGTCACACCGCGACTTTACATGCATGGAGAACACTTGATTTTAAACCCATCACATTTGCACAAAGTGACTTCACATACCGCGTTACATTTGTAAGTCTTATTTTTAGTTCACGACAAGATTGATAAAAGGATGACTATTCAGCAACCTGTATTGGCCTGAGCTCCAACGTGTTGTTCCAGCCCCCCCCCCACCCCCACCCCATCTCCACTAACTGCAACCAGAGTCGCAGGGACCTCAACTGTAGAGGTCTATTTCCATCGTCAAGTCAGTGTTTAATCTCCCCTTCACGGCCACTGAAGAGAATTAAGACCATGATGCACCTTGTTCCAGTCACATTTCATGCAACCGCGCTGCCGCTCATCATCAATAAGGCTTTACACTCTTTGCATGTACTGCAAATCCACTTTGGTCCAGAGATCTCCGTCCTACACTTGGTGGACGCTATACTACTCCCAGACTAGCGATCACCAACACTGGCAGAAGGTGCTGTTTTAGTCGGTTCAAACCAAACACACGTCACAGCTATCACAGAGCAACAGGCACAATAACCAGTGAATGTGACGATGGTGACACAAGAGGGGGTGACTCCTGCATGGGGGGGCCTATCCTAACATCAATTAAGGTGGGGGCGTTGAAGACTACCTCAAGTATTTACAAGGACAAGCTTCTCTTTTGATTGGGAGCCAGAGGAGCCACTAAAGGCTTGGCATCATTGGGTCACGTGAAGGTAGCTTGGAATGGGGGTCATTTAGTTAGAAGGGCAGTCAGCTGCAGAAGTTAAATGGTAAAACAATCGTTAGGTGTATGCAAAGGTGCAAAGAAAATAAACCAAGAAGCTCTGTAAATGTAGTTTGGCTATGCCGTTAAGTTATAAAGCAGTTTTCACTACATTTAGATTGGTCCGACATTCTTTTAGGTTGTTATGTATGTCCACAAGTGAAAAATCTCAGGCCTGACGACACATGGAATGGACAAATGACATTTTGGATGACAACAAACACCATAGCCCACGTTTGGACCGCCCTTTGTCATCTATTAGAACCTTATTTTGAGTATAAAATAATAATTACACTAAGTAGGCTACATTGAAGTAAACGTCCATGTGGGGGTCACATATTGTGGCTTTTTAAACCAAAATTTCTCTCGACTTTCCATAGAACGAGAGCATGTTCTGCGCACCACTGTTTCTTTAAACATACTTTACAACCATCAACACCGCAACGATGTGCCACATTATATATTTTAACAAGTTTACTTTTTTAAAGTGAAAAAACTTTATGCTTTAGATCTGTTCAAACAGAACCGTCTCCTACTAACACTTTTCAAAGGAATTATAAAAATGACTTTTATTTTGTAGCTTACCTGGCTGTAAATACACTATATTGAATGGTACATTTTGTGAAAGAGAACCCAAGTATCTAAATAAGTACCTAGCTTTTTATATATGTATGGATATTGGACAAGAGATGCAGCAAATATGTGTTGAATGAAGCGGGGAAAGATGGCTTTCAATTCCCCTAAAACTTAGAAAAAATGCTCATGTCTGTTATGGTTGCTATTTGCACACTGCCGCTTATAATACTATTAATACAATTACTAATCAGAATCAGAATCATAACAATAATAAGGCTCTTCTTTACAAGCACTCTGAATGGTTGAAGTGGTCAGATGGCAGTGTGTTTTCTAAATCAAACCTATACATTCATACAAGGTGAAAAACGTTGGAAAAAAAACCAAACCAGACCGTCCAAAAAACACGAGATGGACCTACAGTATTTGGTTCAGCATATTAGATATTCGCACCATGCAACTAGTGTAAATAAAACAACTCATATAGCGATGAGAGATCATCTTCACATGAACAACATGACCAATATATGATATCTAGGGAAACACTCAGGAAGAGACGAGATGAGATGCAAATTGCATCGGCTGGGGCTGTACCTCCGGTGTGATGTGGCGTGCCTATGTCCGAGTACAGACTGAAGTAATACTGTATACCTGATTCATATGGCCTTAGTGTCAAACACTGCTGAGTTGGATCAAGTCGGCGATGGCAGGGGAACAGGAACAGGAAACACACAGGGTTACGGGGCAAAGGGGCACAGAGAGAAGCCTAGAAGTTCGCTGGGGGTTTCACGCAGACGAGCACGACGGCACTTGTGACACGAGCACGGCTAGCGTGGGAGATGACGGGCTACGCCAGCAGACCGGGGTCGTCCGCCGCTGATAGATATTAGGGGGTCATCCTCGCCGTGGTTTGAGTGTTAAAGAGTCGACAGCAGACGGGATGACAGCGCTCGCCTAAGCACCATGACCTGCTCGAAGCTGACTCTGCCGAGTCCTGGCGTTTAAGGCATGCGGTTTGACTGAACCCAGACAAACCTTCACCTGCTTGTGGTCGGGGGGACGCCACTGGTTGCATATGTGTAACAGCCGGCCATCGAAGGCATGATAACTGGGATATGTTTTTATAGAGGACCATGCGTTCCGAGCTGAACATCTCTCATGCTGTCGTACTCTTCCTACGTGTGGATACCAGTCGCCGTGTGTTAAGACTCGGTGAATTGTCCTGCTGTGTAGCGGGTGCACCGTGTGCTGTTGCAGGAATCACCTGATTTAGTGCCTAAAGACAACGAATAAGAACTAAGCTTACAGGAAGGAGAGCACCTGTCTGATGGAGCTGAGGGCTACGGTGGCCCCTAGAGGACAAACACAACGGAATGCAACAGCTTCTAGAGAATTTTAAACGGCCGATGTAAGTAAAGTTGTTTTTTTGTCTCCCCTAAAAAAAAAGAAAATAAATGACAATAAAAAGCTGCAAATGAAACGCAGAACAGTGATGCCGTTGAGGACTCTGTGTTTAAAGTCGAGGCAGGCTGGGGTCCTCTTTGTCTGGGGACTCGATGTAGTTGGCCGCCTCTTGTAGTTTCAGGAGCATCGCCATCTACACGGAGAGGAAAGACGAACAAGAAACGTTGCAGTAGTTCAGCCCACACAAAACTAATCACACTTAACCCAAAGTGACATGAGGCTGAAAACCCCCAAAAAGTTGTCCTGCAGCAGCATCACGTTTAAAAAACAGATTGCAGATCTGGTTTGCAGATTAGCAATACAAATTGTAAATACAAGGGGAGGCATTTAGCAGACGCTTCTATCCGAAGCCACTTACAATTTTTACATTTGTCAGAAGAAAGAGAAACAACAATATATCGCCGTCGGTGCAGCTAAGATGTTCATGCAACCAAACGGCATGCATTAACAATCATGAGGCTAACCCATTCCCCGTACAACAAAGATCGATAGGATAAGTTGCTGTTAGGCAGCGGGGTTCTAGGTGTGGGGTTCTGCCTCGCTGCCTGCTGCCTCTTCTTATGCACCAGATTTAGATTCACACTTTACCCAGACCGTAGCAAGATGCTACACAATGCTAAGTACTAGTAGTTTTAAAAGGTCCCATGACACGCCACCAGGTGTGAGAGTGTGATTAGCCGTCACACAACTAGGTGGACACGCCCACTTGTGATGTCATAAGGGGCCGATTTTCAAAACGGCTCGTCACAGCTAACCACACTCACACCTGGTGGCATGTCATGGGACCTTTTATAGTTTAGTTTTTATTTTACTTGTTCTACTTCGTAAGAGTGCTAGTGCACAGCCACTTAGGGATCATAACAGTCACTAAACGGGAGTGCCAGGGCTCTAGCTAGCAGCTAGCGGCTATCGGCTAGCGGTGGTCTCACCAGGGGGTCCGAGTCCATGGAGCTGGGGGGCGTCTCCTGGTGCCGCAGCTCGCTGGCGGGGCCGGGGCCCCCCGAGGGCCCGCTGGGGGGAGGCAGGTGCAGCAGCTTGGCCTGGTCCTGCTTGGCTGAGGGCCAGGGCAGGCTGCCCCTCACCCACTCCACGGGGTCCTCCCAGGGCGCCTTCTGCCCGCCGTGGACCTGAGCCAATCAGAGAGCAGACGTAAACATCGTCTGTCGGGATATGTACAGGGGGGGGCTTAGTGGCATGAGAGACGCAGGACCGGCTTCCGACCGGTCAACTATGTCTTTCCCTCTCTGTCCTATATTGTTGTTAGTGGTGGTATGGTCCCTCACCAGTTTACCGCCCAGACCACTTCACAGTTGAGGTTCATCTGAAAGTGGTCCGAGTGGTTAAGTGGCGAATGACCAGAGCCAAGTTTTTGTGTGTGTGACATGTTTGAGTGACGCGTGTGACTGAGTGTCTGAGTGAGTGAGTGAGTGTCTGTGTGAGTGAGTGTGTGAGTGTCTGTGTGAGTGAAAGTGTGTGAGAGTAATTGAGTGGCTGTCTCTTTGTCTGAGTGAGTGAGTGTGTGAGTGTCTGTGTGATTGAGAGTGTGTGAATGAGTGTGTGAGTGTCTGTGTGAGTGAGAGTGTGTGAGTGAGTGTGGGAGTGTCTGTGTGAGTGAGAGTGTGTGAGTGAGTGTGTGAGTGAGTGTGTGAGTGTCTGTGTGAGTGAGAGTGTGAATGAGTGAGTGAGTGAGTGAGTAAAGCCGCTTTTCCACTGCATGGTACCAGCTCGACACGACTCGACTCAGCTCGCCTTTTTTGCGTTTCCACCGCGAAAACATGGTATCTGGTACCTGAAGTGGCTGCTTTTTCTAGTACCGCCTCGCTCTAGGTTCCAAGCGGCTGAGCCGATGCTAAAAGGTGACGTCGGCAGACGGCCGGCCACTGATTGGCCAGAGAGTGTGACGAAGTCACGAGAGCGACATGGCAACCATGCTGGTAACAGCCATAGCAGCGCCGCAGCCAACATATTCCACTTCTTCAACATGCCAGCTAATAATACGAACACGAATACCATCGCATCGATGTTCTCCATTGTTGTTATGTGGGTTCTGTCCATGTGTGGGTTACGTAGGTGTTGTTTGCGTCGCATACAAAAATACGTCACGGCCCTTTCGCGCAGCCGACCCCGCCCACGTCCCGGAGGTACTATTTGCGGTGGAAAAGGACCCGCGCTGCTACCGTGTCGAGTCGTGTCGAGTCGTGTCGTGTCGAGTCGAGCTACATGTGCGGTGGAAAAGCGGCATAAGTGATTCTAACCTTGAAGCCGTCCTTGGCCCCTTCCTGGAGGTAGGGGATGATGGAGTGGTTCCACAGGTCAATGAACCACGAGCGGAAGTCCTCCACCGTCACGGGACAGGAGAGGAAGAAACACGGCCCTGAGAGAGACAGAGACAACGATAGTACGAGAGTGAGAGAGAGTCAGAGACAGAGACAGAGAGCGAGAGAGAGAGAGAGAGAGAGAGAGAGAGAGAGAGAGAGAGAGAGAGAGAGAGAGAGAGAGAGAGAGAGAGAGAGAGAGAGAGAGAGAGAGAGAGAGAGAGAGAGAGAAAGAAAAACAGAGGCAAACAGAGAGAGAATAAACAATGAGGTAAGAAACCTCTAAGACTGACTGGACAGAAATGTTCGAAGGGTGTGACCAACCAGGTTAATAACTAATTTACTGACAACACAACAGTCAACAAATTCGGCTTTTGACATGGGTTGACATTGTGTGTCTCCGTACCGATGAGGAAGTCGGAGGTGCTGTGCTTCTCCAGGAAGGCGTGCAGGTGGTACCACAGCTTGGGCACCCAGTCCAGCACGCGGAGGAGGTCCTCGTTGGTCAGGTTCCTCTCGTCCTCCGACTCCATCAGCTTCCTGTGGAGGTAGCGCACCAGGAAGCCGTTGGCCGGCTCCACGTTGTTGGAGAACGTCACCATCCTGGTTTCAAGTGGAAGGAGAAGGTAAAGCTTTTTGTTATTCACACAGAACACAACATAACACAACATGCACTGTTGACTGAATTAAGAGGACGTCACCATCCTGGTGTCCCATGGAAGGAGGGTGCAAGTCTATGAAATTTATTTCGCATATCACTGAAAACACAGAAATCGTCCTTGTGTTGAACCTCTTACCTGAAGCTGAGATGAAGGCTGTTGTTGGCAGTCATCTTCACCGGCTGATTGCTGGTCCCGATGATGTAAGGACTATTCAAACAAATCACATGTTAGGATATAATCTATAAGTAAGTATATTGTTTAACTTTATGACGACGGCTATCACATAATACATGACCAGTCTGTAGGGAACCTACCATTTATGATATTTGCAGGTGAGTGCCCCGTTCACCAGCTCACTGATGGAGATCGGGTCGTTGATGTCGTCCAGGATGATCACCAGCGGTATCTCCGATGTGCTCGTCTCCCGGTCGATTTGATTGGCCAGGTTAGACAGGTAGAGCTGTAGGTCCTGATGAGGGAAAGACCAAACCGAAGACTCGAGGAACAACATCGAACAGCACGCAGAGATCATCAATACGAAAAACAACCCTCCCTGAGGTAGAGTGTAATACTGCATCCGACCACTAGGGGCAGCAGTGCCATTGCTGTGTACAAGAACCAATCCTGAGCTAGCTAGTGGATACATGCTCGCTATACCGGAGAGCCACGTTTTCGGATTGACAATAAATAAGTAAAGAGTAAAGTCTGTGTCAGTCTAGTTAATGTTAGTACATTTACATTTAGGGCATTTAGCAGATGCTTTTTTCCAAAGCGACTTACTTAACAAACATGAACACACCGACGGCGGAGTCAACCACGCAGGGCGACAGCCAGCTCGTCGGGAGCAGTCAGGGTGAGGCACCATGCGCAGGGACACCTCGACACTCCGCTAGGAGGGGCCGGGTATCGAACTAGCAACATTCCGGTTACTAGTCAACCTGCTCTACCTCCTGAGCTAAGCCAACCCCTTATACCCGATATGCTACATTCCCTCTGAACCCCCCGCCCCCCCGAAGGTTGTGATTGGCCGGCGGCTCACCTTGCAGGACTGGCGGTGCATGTTGAAGGTGACCACGATGCCGGCCCCGACCTCGCGGGCGCTGCGCTCCACCAGGTACTCGGCGAGGCGCGTGGTGAGGTACGACTTCCCCGTGCCACTGGGCCCAGACAGGATGATGCGACGGTGCTTCAGCAGCAGGCTGATGTAGTGCTGCATCATCGCCTTGGGGATCAGCGTCTCGAAGACCAGGCTGTCCACGCACTTCTCCTTCAGGCCTGGACCCAGAGGAGAAGGTTATCAGACATGAGGGCCTCAGACAGACCAGGCTCTCAAGGCACTTCTCCTTCAGGCCTGGACCGACAGGAGAAGGTTTTAAGACATGAGGGCCTGAAACAGACCAGGCTGTCAACGCACTTCTCTTTCAGACCTGGACCCAAAGGAGAAGATTCGAAGACATGAGGCTCAAATATGCTGAGATGGTAGGCTTTTCCGACCGTGATTTTCTCAAACACGAGGATGTCTAGACTCTTGAGCCTCATCCATACATATATGGTTATTAAAAATTGTCTGTTTTTTCGCCTTCCAGGGTGGAGTTTAAAAACAGTTTATTTGTGTAGACCGGTGACATGGAGGTTTTGAAAACAATGCAACACAATGATCTCGCTTTACACATCATGGCGATTGTGTCTGACTTTGAGCATGTGACCGAAAACGAAAAAGACACTGGTGGACTACCATTGTGTTGAAGGCTATTACTGTCAGGTTTAATGGCATGTTCACAAGTCAACCAAGGGTTAGTTCCTCTTGAGCCCGATGTGCTGTGTTGTTGTTGTGTCGCCACCTTTTGGCTGGGCATGCTTAAGCAAGCGTTGTTTCGTTTTGGCGTTCCCTTGCTGACGGAGATATTTGCTATAACACATTTGGGTGTGGCAGAAAATAAAGTGGGAAGAAAACGTTTGCCTAGTGTGGACAAAGTCTATGAGAAGGTTGAGTCCAAAGCATAAGCCGGTTCACACACACTTCTCCTTCGTCTCCGTCGCTATGAGTTTGAGGGACCTTAAGGATCTAAAAGCCAGGCTGTCAACACGCTTTTCCTTCAGACCTACCCAAAGGTTAGAGAGCCCTTCTACACTTGCACAAGTGGGTTAGAGAAGGTTAAGAAAGGCCCTCAGAAACGGGAACCACAAGGATATCCACACAGTCCTCCTTCATGGCTTCTTCAGCGGGGTTAGGTTCTTAGAAATTCAACTTCAAACATAAGGCGATCCAGACACTTGAAACCAGAAGCAGGGGTCAGAGGAGGCCCTCAGATATTAGGACCTCAAACTCTGCACACCTCCCCTTCAAACCTTTACTAGGACCAGAAGCTCCTCACACGTCCCCTTCAACCCTTCCCCAGAGGTCAGGGCAGGTCTTTAGACAGGCCACAGGGCTATAATAAACTATTGGAAGAATGTAGGTATGGAAAGTTGCAAAGTGACAAATGTCAGCCAAGAATTCAGACACGCGTAGGCATGCACACATGTGTGCAGGACACCCACGCATGGACTGCGTACATAACGCTGGGTTACGACGGCCGTGCGATGCCCAGCATGTACGACACGACGGTACAAAGAGCATGTTCTGTAGGGCCGATTTCCATCGCCTCTCTCGTCCATCATAAACAACTCAAGAGTCTTAACGGCGTATTCTCAAAATAGTTTCGGATCAAGCACCCGTAGTCCTCCCCCTCTGAGGCGGTATTAGGTGTCACCGCTGCCATTTCTCCCCGCCTCCTTTACCTCCACAGGGGGTCTGGATGTGGAGGGGTGTATCTGGGACCAGCTGGGTCTGCTCGCCTGCAGCACCGGGCTGCAGAGAGGGGATCGTGTTACCCAGGGTCCTGTCTGCCCCGGAGCCCCCTCTCTCGCCCCGCAAGCCCTCCTCCTGCATACCAGTCGACGAGGGCAGGGAGGGGCCCACTGCCAGCCGAGAGCCTCCCTCCCTGGGGAGCTCCGCTGGTCGGGCACGGCTTTAAACTCGCTGATGGTCTCCGCATACGTGCTGAGAACCCCAATAGGCCCCCCCGTACAGAAGACAGACCTTCTGCGTTAGCGCTGAGAGGCTCCGGTCTGCCCGCTCTGACAGGGGAGGCCCTCTACGAGGAGTCAGTGATAGATGGAGGAACATCCGATGAGCGGGAGTGCAGAGTGACCTCTCAGACAGGGGAGACGGAGACGGACAGGGGCAGGTGTTGCTGTTCTGATAACGAGGTCCCCGTGTGGATCAGCGTTTCTCAGAAGTCTAGAAACAGGATTCTAGACGCCTCTGAGGAGATAGGCCCACCCACACTGTTATACATGGGCAATACATGCAAACGACAAGTCTACTATAAGAAAAACACTACAGAAGATAAACTACTATTGAGAGACCCCCTGAACCCCAGCCCTGTTCTCTGAAGCTTCTCTCATGCTCACGTCTCCTACTATTAAGCAGCTGCCACTGCAAATCATGAATAACTAAATCCTTATAAAAAATATACCAGACAGAGTTGAAATCATACATTTTAACAATAATATGATTCCCCCTCCCCATAATGCATCACATAACAGAATAAATTCTGTTTATGGTTACCTTTCAAAAATAATGTCCAAAAAATGCTTTATCGGACAATAATAAAACTATAAATCCACTACAGGAAAAGTAGGGAAGGAACACCACCAGGTTTTGCGTCGAGGTAAACTCCCAGGCGTAAAATAACAAACAATGTAAAAAAAAACGAAGTCTGCACATGGCCCCACACACCTTTGAGGGCCACAGTGATGCTGGTGGGGGCCCTGGACATGCACCGGGAGGGCTGGCTCTCAGGGGCCTCCCCTCCCAGGACCCTCTTGATGTGGCCCATGTTGTAGCTGTAGATGGAGTCCGTGGACAGGCCCAGGCTGGCCGTGGGGTCCACCTTGGCGATGTACACCTGGGACACACACACACACAGCATGCTAGCGTGAAGATGTGGGGACTCAAACACACCTAAAATGTCTTGATTCTGTTTTTTTCTTATCGATGCAGACTGGATGTAGCATGGCATACATGCAAAGGTGTCCACCAACAAGTAGTTTTTAATTTTCCAGATTCCCTTTTTTTGTCATTGAGCATACACTCGTATAAAAAGGGACAACAGTTTCAGTGAATACATGTAGCTAAGCAGCTATAAGCTTGCAGACATTGGGGTTCGAACCCAGAACTGTAACCACTAGAACGTCCCAATGACATACTGCTCCGGGCTAGAACTCTGTGATGTGGACCCCGCCCTACCCAGCATTCATCACCGGCGTGGCTTCGCCTCACCTTAAGAGCCTGACTGACGGCTGAATCCAGCATCGGCCAATCCATGCGCCCGTTGACTCTCACGGTACCAACGAAGAAGTCCTGCTGCTTCACCTCCTGTGAGAACGACCCAGGAAGAGGCTCGCGTCAACCATCACACTCAGAGGGGGAAGCAGGTTGGAAACACATCGAGGGTAGGCCCGCTCGGGAGACCACTGACCTCCTTGAAGACCTGGAGGTCCGCCACACAGACCACCACGCGCACACGGTGGTCGTCCCTCTGTAGGGAGGAGCTGACGGAGTCCGCAGGGAAGAAGACGTCTGTAGGGGGGGGATGAA
>NC_044060.1:3720505-3750505 GCF_902167405.1 Gadus morhua | reverse complement strand
GACATCGTCATCCCGAGTGTAACTGTATTGAGATGTCAACAAAGAATGTTCATTTATAATATTGTGACTCTTATTTTTGTTGTAATCTATGTTACAGGGCCCTGAATTGCACACTCAAGTCTCTCTGTGGGAAATGCCACATTAATTATGAAGGAGAAACCGGAGCCCGGCGGCCATAACAGCTAATCGATAACTCTGAGTGTCGGTGAACCTATATCCAACACCAGAGAGATAGGGCGCTGATCGGATTACGGCGTCGCAGACTGTCGTCTGGCTGTCTCCTCCGGTGCTCAGCATTACTGATACCGTCTGGGCCCTGAGACAGACATCCCCACCGTGGCGTATCTAATGTAATAAGCCCTACTTCCCACCAGTTCTGCTCAGAACGCAGCGTCTGCAGCCCTTAGCCCAACGCTCTGAGTGATAATTGGGGCTACGACTCACAGGGGCCCAGCACTCCAGAGGGTGCACCGCGGTGATTTCTTCCTGTCGCGCGGGTCTCGCTTCATGACCTCACTTCATCCCATCGACCGGTCGCGCGGACAGCATCAGCGATTGACTCGAGTAATGCGGCGCTCCGCGCGATATTAGCTTTACACCGTTAATTATTTAGCACAGATACGGGACACGTTCGCGCGTCAACGCATTTGGCTTAGACGGGCACGTCGGCGTTTGAGTGTGTATCGATTGTGAGTGAGGAAAACGATTTGGGCTGTTTTCGGTATAGTGTGTGCGTTCGGACGGTTGGCGGCCATCTTGTCCTCACCCAGCTCTTCTTCTTCTTCTTCTTGGCCTCCTGCTCCTTCAGGCTGCCCATGCTGGAGTGGCTGGTGATGCTGTTCAGACTGGTGATGCTCTCCGACGAGTTCTCACGCCTGATCTCCAGCTCTGCCCAACACAACAGTATAAAACAAAAACTTTATCGTCTATCTAAGCCTGGAAAATTGTCACACGAAAACAACACCACACAACTTTATCCCCAGGCATCGACAAGCTCTTTGGAAACCAGAACAAAGCAGATTGAATTACCAACGAGAACAATAAACCTAAACTTATGAAAAATCGTTTTCTATATTTATACATCATCCCTCATTAGAAACACAAATCAAATTCACTTGATGTAATCTAAATCCATTGCTGTTCGGTATTAACAAAGTAATAAAGTAGTAAAAAAATAAAGGAAAAATGTAATAATATCTCTATGGATACACAATGTTGTGCAGTGAGGCAGAGCTTAGGGCCGGGGTCATAGGTCATAGGTCATGGGGGCCCACCTTGCGGGGCCATGTCCGGGTGGCTCAGGGCTCCCTGTATGATCTCCTGGGCCTCCGTGTTCTTGGTCTTCAGGATCTCGATGGTCTCCTTCAGCTCGCTGAGCTCAGACTCCTGGAGGGGCGACACTCCGGTCTGCAGGGCCACAGGAACGAGACTCAGAAAGGGGGTCAAGGACCAGGACTCAGTAGAGGGTCAAGGACCAGGACTCAGTAGAGGGTCAAGGACCAGGACTCAGTAAGGGGGGTCAAGGACCAGGACTCAGTAGAGGGTCAAGGACCAGGACTCAGTAAGGGGGTCATGGACCAGGACTCAGTAAGGGGGGTCATGGACCAGGACTCAGTAAGGGGGTCATGGACCAGGACTCAGTAAGGGGGGGTCAAGGACCAGGACCCATTGGGGGTCAAGGACCAGGACTCAAAGGGGGACCAGAGGGTCAAGGACCAGGACTCAGAAAGGGGTCATGGACCAGGACTCATTAGGGGGTCAAGGACCAGGACTCAGTAGAGGGTCATGGACCAGGACTCAGTAGGGGGTCATGGACCAGGACTCAGTAGAGGGTCATGGACCAGGACTCAGTAGAGGGTCATGGACCAGGACTCCTAGGGGGACCAGAAGGACATGGATCAGGACTCATAGGGGGACCAGAAGGACATGGATCAGGACTCATAGGGGGACCAGAAGGACACGGATCAGGACTCATAGGGGGACCAGAAGGACATGGATCAGGACTCATAGGGGGACCAGAAGGACATGGATCAGGACTCATAGGGGGACCAGAAGGACATGGATCAGGACTCATAGGGGGACCAGCAGGACATGGATCAGGACTCATAGGGGGACCAGAAGGACATGGATCAGGACTCATAGGGGGACCAGAAGGACACGGATCAGGACTCATAGGGGGACCAGAAGGACATGGATCAGGACTCATAGGGGGACCAGAAGGACATGGATCAGGACTCATAGGGGGACCAGAAGGACATGGATCAGGACTCATAGGGGGACCAGAAGGACATGGATCAGGACTCATAGGGGGACCAGAAGGACACGGATCAGGACTCATAGGGGGACCAGAAGGACATGGATCAGGACTCATAGGGGGACCAGAAGGACACGGATCAGGACTCATAGGGGGACCAGAAGGACACGGATCAGGACTCATAGGGGGACCAGCAGGACATGGATCAGGACTCATAGGGGGCCGAGAGTACATGGATCAGGACTCATAGGGGGCCGAGAGTACATGGATCAGGACTCATAGGGGGACCAGAAGGACACGGATCAGGACTCATAGGGGGACCAGAAGGACACGGATCAGGACTCATAGGGGGACCAGAAGGACATGGATCAGGACTCATAGGGGGACCAGAAGGACACGGATCAGGACTCATAGGGGGACCAGAAGGACATGGATCAGGACTCATAGGGGGACCAGAAGGACATGGATCAGGACTCATAGGGGGACCAGAAGGACATGGATCAGGACTCATAGGGGGACCAGAAGGACACGGATCAGGACTCATAGGGGGACCAGAGTACATGGATCACGTCTCAGTAGGGGGTCGGGAGGACATGAATCAGGACCCAGAGGGGGCCTGGAGCCTCAGTAGGGGGTCGGGAGGACATGAATCAGGACCCAGAGGGGGGCAAATCAAGACCCAGCAGGGGAGCGGGAGGTGCAGAGAGACGGGCAGGGGGCCAGGAGGACATGAATCAAGACCCAGAGCAGGAGAGACGGGGGCAGGGGGTGGTCCGCGTTCCCCCACGCTTTAGGAACGGGCCGAGCTCTGTGCAGCGCGGCTCCAACGAGACCCCCGGGAACCCAAGGAGGGGGAATGTGTGTGTGTGATCTCTGCTGAGGGCCCAGGTTATGCAAGGCCGCACCCGCTGCCCCCACCCGATCTACCCCCACCCGAACTACCCCCACCCCATCTACCCCCACCCCATCTACCCCCACCCCATCTACCCCCACCCCATCTACCCTCACCCCATCTACCCTCACCCGATCGAACGTTATGGCGATGCAAAGGGCCTACTACTGTACCACTGTATGGACTTCATCCTAATTTGTATTAATTAATTCATATTTGAACATTTTAAGTGGATATATTTATTTAAGGATTTTTTTTTAGAGACAGTTTATTATACTGCCTATAGTCTATAGTAAACTACAGACTAACACAACTTGTGTTCTAGATAGTAAACTACAGACTAACACAACTTGTGTTCTAGATAGTAAACTATAGACTAACACAACTTGTGTTCTAGATAGTAAATTACAGACTAACACAACTTGTGTTCTAGATAGTAAACTATAGACTAACACAACTTGTGTTCTAGATAGTAAACTATAGACTAACACAACTTGTGTTCTAGATAGTAAACTACATACTAACACAACTTGTGTTCTAGATAGTAAACTATAGACTAACACAACTTGTGTTCTAGATAGTAAACTATAGACTAGCACAACTTTTGTTCTAGATAGTAAACTATAGACTAACACAACTTGTGTTCTAGATAGTAAACTATAGATTAACACAACTTGTGTTCTAGATAGTAAACTATAGACTAGCACAACTTTTGTTCTAGATAGTAAACTATAGACTAACACAACTTGTGTTTCTGGTTAAGACAGTAATCTATAGACTAACACACTGTGTTATGGACAGTAAACTATAGACGAACACACTGCACTGTGGACAGTAAACTATAGACGAACACACTGCGTTGTGGACAGTAAACTATAGACTAACACCTTGTGTTCCGGACAGTAATCTATAGACTAACACACTGTGTTATGGACAGTAAACTATAGACGAACACCTTGTGTTATGGACAGTAGACACTGCTAGACTATAGACGAACACACTGCGCTGTGGACAGTAATCTATAGACGAACACACCTTGCTCTCTGAAGAGTCAGACAGAGTCTGGAGGCGGGCAGTCATCAGGGCCAGACTCTGCTCGAACGCTGCTACCAAATTAGCCTTCGGGGGAGAGAGAGAGATGGAGAAGGGGAGGGAGCGAGAGAGAGAAGACATGTACAGTGTAAGTCAATGACTGTAATTATGGACATCACTGTCTGGGAGATTCATGGCACATCAAAATACTGGCTTCCTCTCCGTCGGCAGAGAGGGGTGGGTGGATAATATAGAGAGAGAGAGAGACCGAGAGAAAGACGAAGACAAAGACAAAGTGAGAGAGGGAGACAGACAGACAGACGGACAGACAATAGATTCTAGATTCTATTGAAAGCCTGTGTTGTTGCATTTTAAATTCAATTCAGCATCAGAGAGAGAGAGAGAGAGAGAGAGACATAGAGAGAGAGAGAGAGAGAGAGAGAGAGAGAGAGAGAGAGAGAGAGAGAGAGAGAGAGAGAGAGAGAGAGAGAGAGAAACATAGAGAGAGAGAGAGAGAGAGAGAGAGAGAGAGAGAGAGAGAGAGAGAGAGAGAGAGAGAGAGAGAGAGAGAAGGAACGAGAGAGGCGAACAGACAGACAGACAGACAGACAGACAGACAGACAGACAGACAGACAGACAGACAGACAGACAGACAGACAGAGAGAATGTCTGTCTGAACATTAAATGGTAGTGGTTAGGCTTTGGCACGGCCTATCTTGAACCAGATGGAGCATCTTAGACCCTTATGGAAAACACTGCCCTATTGTTGTTGTTGTTGACATGCCTGCTTTGATTACTGCCCACATCAGCATTCTCAATATCTGCAGAGAGCTTTGCGGGAGCTTTTCAGACAGATTTCCCAGAGACCCAGTATTGTTTACATTTAATTTGCATAAAAGGATGTAAAAATCGTTCGAGCTACAGTCTACAGATCCTGCAATCAATGCTTCGAGCACTGATTGGGAAAATAGGCTAAACCTCACCGAACCACACGACACGCACAGGGCCCAGGGCCTTAGGGGCCACAGGGGCCCATGAGGGGCCCCAGGTTTGAGGGCCTGAGGGGCCCGTGGTCTGATGGGTCCGGGGGCCAGAGGGCCAGCCTGAGGCATGCGTCGGCGACAGAGACACACAGCACTCCAGAAGCAGCAGAGGCCTAACCAACCTGGCCCAGCTGCGTCCCCCATCATCCAGGAGGAGGGTGGAGCGGCGCGCCAGCGGGGGGCAGCAGAGAGTCCAGCAGAGAGGAGGAGGAAGAGGAGGAGGAAGAGGAGGAGGAGAGAGGGACAGGGGCGTTAGGGATGAAACCACTCATGCATATAAACAGTAAGGAAGATAGATCAACGCATTTCCCGTGTGTAGAGGCAGACACTGCAATGCACACACACACACACACACACACACACACACACACACACACACACACACACACACACACACACACACACACACACACACACACACACACACACACACACACCTTGATACACAAGTGGTTATATATACTGTACTGTCCCTGCTGCGACTTCCAGCTGCAAAGCCAAGCCATTTCCCACTGTTTTCCTTTTTCACTCCAGGTTAGAAATGCACAACATCATCAATCATTTTCATGCAATTGGCGGTCATCTCAACGCACCTCTAGGACACAAACGCCCCACGGAAGCGCAGGTAGAACATAACCATTGATTATAGATTGTAAAAACAACATCAAGTTTTATGCCTCCGCCAGCGGCGGACGGTACGGACGAGTAGAGTGGAGTGAGGAGAGGGGCGCAGGAGGGGGAGGCGGCGCAGGGAGACGTGTTAAGGGTGAGGCTTAAGATTCAGTGTGTGCTGAAGTACTGTTAGTTTTATGGTACTGCAGCAGCAGCAGCAGCAGCAGCAGCAGCAGCAGCAGCACGCCGGAGCCAAGGGAACGGAGAGAGATACGAGATACAGGCAGAGAGTCGTCAGCACAGCAGGGCAGGTCTTAAGAGCTCTCCCGCGGCGGAGTGGCCCACAGTTTATCTTTCATCGCTGCTCCTCACCCACTTGGGGATTAGAAGTGTGGCCAGAGAAGCTGAGATCGTGATCCTCACAGTGGTGATGGTGAGCACTTAACCCAGTGTTACCAAGAGTGGGGGTTCAGGGGTAACGAAGGAGGGGTGCAAGGAGACGGGGTGGAAGGGATTATCGTTTGACGTATTTAAGTGCGGGGGGGGAAAGCGGCTCAATCGCGGCTCAAAAGCACAGGGAGAATGAACCATTTGAAATGGTTCATTCTGCATGTAGCACAGAAGCTAGAGCGTGTCGGCCGGTAACCTGAAGGTTGCTTGTTCAATCACCGGCTCCTCCTAGCTGAGTGTCGAGCAAGACAACTAACTTTGACCGCTCTTGAGGAGCTGGCTGTCGCCCTGCATGGCTGACTCCGCCGTCGGTGTGTGAATGTGTGAATAAATTGGTGAACATTTGGCAATATTTTAAAGCGCTTTGAGTGGCCATTGGCTAGGAAAGATCACGTGTGTGTCACCCAAAAAGACATCTCTTCATGGATGGTGTCCCAAGAGGAAACCATCCCTTCTCACAAGGAAACACACAAGCCAGTCCGTTGAAGGCTCCTCCAAGATACACAGTCTGAACGATGCATTGGCTTCTTCTGTAGACCGGTCATATCGGTCATTTTACCACCTGCTACTACAACCGACAGAGCAGTCGGTTCAAGACAGTTAAACTATCATGTCAGAATGAGCAGTGGTCGTAAAAGTAAAATGACAGATGAAACGAGAGCTTACTAAATTCTAGTCGAGTGATCTCCCCAACATTAAAAAAGAAAATAAGTAAGATCAGGCATTGGACTTGCACTGCCGCCATTTCACCACAGGTGGTGCTATTTCTTTAGTTTTTTGGCAATTCAAAGAGGCAAAGGGCTGTTGGACAGCAGTATGTACGGTAGGAGGAGTTAGCGGTGGGGTACATACGTTGGCTGACAGCTGATTGGTCAGGTTGGCCACCTTCTCCTGGGAGGACTCCAGCTCTCGTCGTAACTTGCGGATTTGCTGCGAAGAAAACCGAAAATAAACTTTGCATAACAATAGCATAATCATTTTTTTTTTTACTACATAACGTTCCTTCATGATGCTTTTCTGTAATCTAAATATTTGACCTTTGCCACTTCGATAGGCTGAGTAAATTATTCTTAAAAGTGAAACTGAGCTGGCTAATACAGACTTGATGAAGCGTGGATGAAGAGCAGATGATGATTTTGTTCCCATTTAGTTTTTATCCAGAGCGACAAGTGCCAGGACATACACAATAAAATGAGTGCGTATAAACGGGGATGGGATAGAATGCATAGAGGGCAGATGGTGACGTCAGGGAACAACTGACATAAATCCAACATGTTAAACGAGTCAGAGTCAATAATGATGAAGGTGATCTGGGTAGTGATTGGTTAAACGGATGCAATGGAAGAGCGGATGATTGGACGATGACAGTGAGTTCATTACACCGAGAGATGGTACCTTACCTCCCCTTGAATCCTTTCCTCATTCTAGAGTAGGCATGGAGAGGAGGGGGCAAACACACAGGTCAATAGTACGGTAGGGCAGAGCTTCATTGCCAGTTAAGGTGGCAGGAGGCAACACCAGGTCATTGGGGAAACAACTAATTTTAGAAAAGCGATCAACAGTTCGGATGACTTCACTTACCGCTGAATAATTAGACGAAGCGTTAGATGCCAAGGACAGCACAGAGCCATGGACTGGAAGAACACAGAAAACGAAAAAAGGATAATTTACTAACATGTAATTATGCTTTAACATTTGACATAGCAATATTTGCGAAGTGTTTATTCAGTAACATGGATCTCCCAGTCTCTCCACTTTGCATTAAGCACTAAACTAATTTTCTGGTATCCCGTTTCCACTTCATCCAATGAGGAGAGAGAGGCAGGAAGCTGGATTTCACTGTTGACTGACAACGGCGGAACAGGGAAGGCACTGACAGAGAAAGGCAGCAGCTGGAGTAGAGAAAGCTGCCAGAAAAAGGTGACAGGATTCATGCAAGACACACGTTCATGTCAACAGGGGGAGGAGGGAGAGGAGGGCTAACTGCAAAATGGACAGGAAGTTAGCCCAAACCTACGGCATCGCTTACAGCGCCTTTGAGTGCACGTTTCACTGTTCGCGCACGTGTGTGTATGTACGTTAGCATGCTCACACACTTCTTCAAAGTACATATTATCGCTCAAATAGCGATGTAATATCCAAAAGTAAATGACAAATATAACGAGGTAAGTTTATACTACAGAGTGAGTCACATCCTCTGTATGAATCACTATAAAATCACTATTTCGAAAGCACAAACAGACTTTATGAGATTATATGATTCCACAAAGCTCCATTACGGACAGATTCTGTGCAGGATCAGAACGTGGTTGGCTTCCGTTGTTAACACTGTTTAACAGTTTTGTCGACGTTTCCGAGCGAACGTGTGTGTTTGTGAAAATTAGGGACGGAAAACGCAAGTTTCTGGTTTAAGGAAGACAATGTGTGCGTGTAAGTGTGCGTGCGATTTTGTGTGTGTGTGTGTGTGTTAGAGAAGAGACAACAAAATGGCTGCCAGGCCATGGCGGGCCTCACCGTCATCGCCGGCCTCCCGGAAGGATCCGGAGCGCATCATGCTCTTGGGCCGGTCGGCCAGGGACAGGCTGCTGCCCACGGGGGAGGAGCCATACAGGTCGTAGGCGGAGTCAGTGGGAGGGCCGATGCTATTGGACCGCGCGATCCGGGGGCTGGCACAGGTGATGGGAGCGACTGGGGGACAGCGGGGGAGGGAGGGGGGGAGACACGGGTTCAATACAGCAACAAGCATGTGCACACACACTCAAACAGACACACACACACACACACACACACACACACACACACACACACACACACACACACACACACACACACACACACACACACACACACACTCATGCAGACACACATATGCACACTAACCAGCATGACAAACATTTTACGTATACAAATTTAAGTATACAAATTGCCACACACACACACAATCAAGCAGACACGCACAGGTACACAAACGACCAAGTTCACACACAAGATTAACAAGCATGTAAATAAGAACATATATGACGACAAAATATGCACACACACACACACACACACACACACACACACACACACACATACACACACACACACACACACACACACACACACACACACAAACTCACAATTAACAAGCACCCACACGCAATCAAGCACACACACAATCAAGCACACACACACGCAAACACATACAGTGTTGACTCAGTGAAAGCTGAGTGGGAGGTTCCATAAGGTCGTAAATATAGCCCAACTTGAACTGGCATCGCCTCTGTGTCCAGACAACATCTAGAAGCCCACTAACTGAATCTACATGTGTGTGTGGGTGGGGGCACTCATCATATTTCATATCATCTATAACCAGGAGAAGATCTCAGGGCCAGTCTGGCTTCACCTCAGAACACATGTAATCCAATGTACTAATCAGGTCCGTATTATATTTGTTTACCTCGTTGGTTTCAATACATATTCCGGTTCATTCCTGAGACTTAAAAACATCACACAACCCGTCTCAACTCATCACGACCCTCCCTGATCCCCGGCTGGAAGGGCTGCGGTTTATCAACTGGTCCAGCATGCGGTGAACTCTGCCAGTGCCAGGGTTAGGGGTTCAGTTCCCACTGGGGCACATGTGCTCTTACAGCACGGTACGACACTTTGGATAACAGCGCCACCATCAGGCAGATATCGGGACTTGAGGAGTTCAGGGACGAACCGAATAACCAGAAAGGAAGAGGTGGTGGTGGTGGTTTGGGTGGGTTAAAACGGGGCTGGAGATGTGTGCAGGCCCCTGGAAGTTGCTGGGTTAGGCAGGATGGGGGTTCCCTGGAGGTAGGTAGGTCAAGCTGGGGTGGTAGTGTTCGTGACGGGCCCTGGAGGTGGGTGGGTTAAGCTGGGGTGGAGGTCTCCATGCCGGTTACTCGGCGGCGGTAGCGTTGGTGGTCGTGATTCGGGGCGGACTGGACTTACCGATGTTGGTGGGCGGGGCCTTGCCAGAGGACGGGTGCAGCAGGCGGGTGGGCGAGGGCAGCAGGGGGGGGCTGCCACTGTCCGTCATGCTGGCCACCGTGTGGGAGTGGCGCCGGCCCTGCTTGCCGCCGTCGCTGCTCTCTGATAGGCTGGAGCTGTAACGTCTACAGGAAGGGGAGGAGACGGAATAACAGAATGAGGCGAGGGATCATTGAGGAAAGTGACCTTCATATAGATGCACACTAGGAACTAGTTACCGACTATTTGACACAACCCATCTGGTAACTCACTAGTAACCAAGGGAGAGAGCAAGGGTTTGACTTACTCTAAGCCTCTCTTCGAGGGTAGGGTGTTCCTGTCCACCTGCAAGCTGTGAGAGAAGAGAAGACATTCAGAAGGTATTACAGCTTAATGTGACCATTAGATATTACAGCTTAATACGACCAAGGAGAAGACATTCATAAGATATTAAAGCTTAATACGACTACAGTCGTAACTGTAGCCGCAGGATTGAGGGCTACAATTAGAAACACTTTAACGAGTTCCGTCATTAACATGAAGTCATTTTTAGCCGACACTTTTACCCAAAGCGACTTACAAGTGAGGCCGTCTCCCATCAAAGCACACAGTCCAAATAGGAGTACCAACATATAAGAGGCTGCATGGTTTTAGGCCCAATCCCATTTCTACCCCTTACCCCTTACCCTTACCCCTCCCCCTTGTTTTGAAGGGGTAAGGGTAAGGGGTAAGGGGAAGGAGTAAGGGGTAGAAATGGGATTGGGCCTTAGACAGAGAGACACGCAGTGAAACTTCAGGAAGTCAAGAAAGGGAAATCAAGGTTTTGATTGGTAATTTTGATTCAATGAGACTCAACGAGTCAACCCAGCCAATCACGCGGGCCCGGAACCCACCAATCAGGGAGGTTGAGCGAGGTCCTGCTGCCCGCCCCCCAGCTCGCCCTCTCCTCGCGGTCGTGGCACTCGGACCGGGACCCCGCGCCCCAGGTCCCGGTGCCCCTCTCCTCCCGGTCGTGACACTCGGACCGGCTCCTCTCGCCCCAGGTCCCCGTGCCCCGCTCCTCCCGGTCGTGACACTCGGACCGGGACCCCGCGCCCCAGGTCCCGGCGCCCCTCTCCTCGGCCCGGCTGGCGTAGCGGCTGACGGGGGGCACGCTCATCTGGAGGGGCAGGGACTCCATGCTGCGGTGGACCCCCGACAGCTTGGGGTACAGCAGGGGCGAGGCGCCCAGGCTCAGGCTCTCGCTGGTGTAGCAGCCCGGGGAGTCCACGTAGAGGACGGGGGCGGGGCTGGGGGTGAGGCGGTGGTGGTGGTGGTGGTGGTGGGGCACGGTGGGGGAGGTGGCGGTGCGAGAGCCCGCCAGGTCGGCCAGCTTGGAGTAGGGCGGCACCTTGGGCGGCAGGTCCTGGATGGTGATGCACGAGTCCAGGCTGTTGGAGTTGACCTTGTCCAGGTGGGCCAGACTGGGGGGCCGGCCCAGAGACTTGGAATGGAGCATCCTGTGGGGGGGGGCGGGAGATAGGACAGAATACATTGATCATCAAGGGTTAACACATAAAGGATAAAGAAGTAAAGGATAGGATATTTTATTCTGAAGCCTTTCTCACGATCAATTATATTTTTCCATTTTTGGGTAACTTCTGGTAATTATTATTAAAACTTCACAACAATAGTAGATGTAATTTTGCATGTGACTGAATAGTGACTGAATCTTACCAACATTCAACTAGTAATAGTAACTTATGAATTTAATTGAGTGAAAAATACAAAACTAATTAACCAATAACACCAACAAAGTATTTAAAATGCATTAACTTAATATAAAAGTATGAGTAGCAAGGCCCAATCCCATGTCTACCCCTTACCCCTTCCCCTTACCCCTTCAAAACAAGGGGGAGGGGTAAGGAGCAGGGGTAAGGGGTAGAAATGGGATTGGGCCTAAGTAGGAGCAGTATGAGCACTGCGTGTCACCTGGGCGTGGTGGGGGACGACAGCTCGGGGTACTTCCCGCTCCCGGTTCTCCTCAGGCCGTGCAGCTTGACGGTGGACTCCCCCGTCCCCGGGGGCTCGGCGCGCCCGCCGCGCTCCCCCTTCAGCGAGCAGCAGTCCATGTCCGACGCCTCCGCCTTGGCCTTGGCCCGCTCCTTCTCCTTCTCCCGGTCCGTCTGGTTCACGCCCGGGCCCGAGCCGCCCCGCCCGGTCTTCCCTCCCCCTCCTCCCCCTCCTCCCCCACAGGTCTCCTTCATGCGGGGCCCGGAGGAGGCCATGGGGACGGGCTTCAGGCTGAGCAGCCCGGGGTCCATGACGCCGCTGACGGGCCGGGCCCCGGGGCGTCCGATCAGCGTGAGGGTGCTGGACTTGGCGGGCCGCGGGAGGCTGCGGTACTGGATGCTGTTGCGGGAGTGGGGGCCGAAGCCCTGCTCGCTGCCCGCGTCGAAGCTGTTCTTGCGGCCGGTGGGGGCCCCCGGGGGCTTCACGGGGATGCCCGAGGTCTTGGGGGTCTTGCCCAGGGTGGAGGAGCCACTAGAGAGGGTGGCGCCCCCTGCTGTCAGCACGGCCGCGGTGCCCGTGGCCATGGGGGGCTTCTTGTAGCCGAAGGAGGTGCCGGCGGAGGGCTTGGTGAGGCCGGAGGGGGGCTTGCGGTACTCGGTGTGGTGGTCCCGGCCTGCGTCGGAGCGGGACCGCTGCAGCCCCGCCGTCCTCACCGACATCTTGGACTTATCGAGGGGCTTGGAAGGAGCTAGGAGGGAGGGATGGAGGGGGGGAGGTGAGGGATGGAGGGAGGGAGGGAGGGGGGAGGGAGGAAGGGAGGGGGGAGGGAGGGAGGTGAGGGAAGGAGGGGGGAGGGAGGGAGGGAGGGAGGTGAGGGAAGGAGGAAAGGAGGGAGGGAGGGAGGGAGGGAGGGAGGGAGGGAGGGAGGTTGGGGAGGTGAGGGAAGGAGGAAGGGAGGGAGGGAGGGAGGGAGGAAGGGAGGGAGGGAAGGAGGAAGGGAGGGAGGGAGGGAGGGAGGTGAGGGAGGTGAGGGAGCGAGGGAGGGAGGGAGGTGAGGGAGGGAGGGAGGTAAGGAGGGAGATGAGGGAAGGAGGCAGTGAGGAAGAGAGGAGGGCAGACAGACAGACAGACAGACAGAGAGAGACAGACAGACAGACAGACAGAGAGAGACAGAAGGAAAGAAAAAAAGGTTGATTTAATGTTAAACAATTCAACGTTTTGAGGTCTATAAGCAAACCAAAGAGAAGAAAAATAACGCAATAATAAATCAAATTATTCACATAAAGCCGATGACGTCGTCACATGACCACAGATAATCATTCAAGGATTAAATATAAACCATGATGTCATGTTGGTAACCACTAAACTAGATTTAGTCACATTAAAGCCCTGTGTCTATTCGCTATAGCATGTCATGACAGAGGAGACAACACTTGAGCAGGGGACCATCTGTATTTACTTAAAGAGATTCACTCTGACCATGACATAGCGTGTGGCCCACAACCACTGCTACACGCGAGCGCACAACATGTCCGTCCATCCATAGGGGCCAAGTTTCCACTTACTACCACCGCCCAGGGCATTAGCGTCGGATTATCTACAAGGGGCATCCATACCGCTAACACAAATACACGATCATTATTAAAATGCGCTTACACACACGCAAGATGTCTATTGATACCAAGAGGTTCAGGATGAGATGAGAATGGTTAACGTCCAAGTCAGATGGACTTAAATAACGTTTGAGTCCAAGTCTAAATTGACTAAACTAAGGTTTTGTGTCCAAGTCTAATGGACCTAACTAAGGTTTTGTGTCCAAGTCTAATGGACCTTACTAAGGTAGTGTAAACAGTTTGTTAATACAGAACAAAGATGAATTGCCACCGACTCATTCCCAGTTAAAAGCCAAAAGCAAGACGAAGATCTGATTACAAAAAATAAATATGTCATATAAATTTCGCCAAGATACATAAAGTTAGATCACTATTTAATCACGCGTATTAGTTATTAAATCCGGGGCATTGCGAGGTATTGCATCACCGAGACCGATCTTCATGTTTAACTGAGCATGTTGAGTTATGGCTGAGATGAAAGACTGGCTCAGACTCCAGCCCACTCCTCTAGTCCTGACTACTTATGAATTATGGATTTCATGGGTTAGATAACCACTCATAATCACATTTATGTGGAGTAAAACGAATATACTTTTACGCTGTTTATTTTTCCTTCTTCAGCTCGGAATATGATTAACTGTGTTAGCGATTGTGGTAACAGAGAGCAGCTGACTGCTGTACAGATCTGGTTAGGTTGAGGCATTAGTCAAAGCTTTAGAAGAGACACATTGTTTGAGTTTCACCAGAAAGGAGAATTAAGGAGAGGAAAAAAGAGTGGAAAATAATGCAAAAAGCTGACTATTCAAGACATAAAAAGAGAGACAGACAGACATATACACAGACACGAGGAAAGACAGACATGCAAGGACGACTGGAGAAGCATACAGAGTTCGACAAAAACAACAAAAGTCGGACACACACTGGGACACACAGACAGATACACAGACACGAGGGAAGACACACACAGAACACTGGGACATACACGGACAGTCAGAGAGGTACGCAAACGGATGAACGGAGGTTCAGACACACAGAGTTAGACAAAGACAGAGAGACAAATACACACAGCGGGCCAGACATGAGGAAAGACACACGGACAGACAGACAGACAAAACACATGGACAACCAGTCAGATAGGTACACAGAAAGATAAACGGAGGTGCAGACAAACTGACATATACACAGACACACAGAGACAAGGAAAAACAGATTGGCACACAGACACGAGGAAAGACGAGCGGCACGCAGACACGAGGAAAGACAGACAGGCACACAGACACGAGGAAAGACGAGCGGCACGCAGACACGAGGAAAGACAGACAGGCACAAGGACAAAACACATGAACAGCCAGCCAGAGGATGAGCAGGGAAGGGAAGCAGACAGAATTAGATAAAAACAAACAAACAAAAGACAGACACACACCGGACGACAGACAGACGGGCAGACGGAGGCACGACGACATCGACCCTCACCCACTGCCACTTTGAGCATGCTCTGAGAGGTGTGTGTGATAGGGGAGGTGACCCCCACGGGGGGGTTGCGTCCCTTCTTCAGGCTCCCCGGTTGCCCCCCCAGGCTCTGGGGCTTCCGGGCCATCTCGCCCCGGACCCCCGTCAGCGACGCCGTGCAGTCCTCGCCACCGCCGCCGCCGCCGGCGCTCGGGTGGGACGGCGGGGGCGGCGGCTTCTTCCTCCACTTGCTGGGCGCCTCCGTCTTCAGGCTGCCCGTCTCGTAGCCCCCCGCCACGCCGCCGCCCGGGTCCAGCTTGCGGCCGGGCTTGCCCACCTCGCTGTACCAGGACAGACCGCTCTCCACCAGGGAACGCTTCTCTGCATCCGTACGGAGCTGGAGAGGGGGGGGGGGGGGGGGAGAGAGAGAGAGAGAGAGAGAGAGATAAGGGTAGAGATAGGGAGAGAAGGAAGGGGAGAAGGGGATGGATAGAGGGAGAGGGGGGAGAGAGAGAGAGAGATAAGGGTAGAGATAGGGAGAGAAGGAGCGGAAGAAGGGGATGGATAGAGGGAGAGGGGGGAGAGAGAGAGAGAGAGAGAAAGAAAGAGAGTGAGAGCAACGGAGACAGAGAGAGAGATAAGCGGCGAGGAAGGGAGAGAAAGAGGGAGAGGGGGTGTGGGTAGGGGGAGAGAGAGAGGGAGAGAGAGAGAGGGGGGAGAGACAGAGAGTGTGAGAGTCAGAGGGAGAGTGTGAGTAAGAGTTTGAGTACGAGGGAGAACGAGAGTGTATGAGTGAGAGAGTAGGAGAGTGAGAGAGTAAGTGATGGAGAAAGAGTAGGAGGAGGAAGGAGAGTTTGAGAATAAGCGTGAGGGAGAGAAAGCGAGAGAGAGAGAGAGAGAGAGAGACAAAAGGAGATAAATATTGCGAGCCACAGAGGCAGACAGAATGAGCCCCGCTGCGGCTAGCGTCTGAGGCCTTCCAGACCGGCTCTGTGTTATCTGCGCCGTAGACCAAGTGAATATTATCTTTAATCTGTGTCCCATCTGGAAGTCTGCATTCCTGTGGGGTGGCGTGCAGGGAGAGCGCGATGATGTGAACGATAATGTCACTTGATGAAGTAATGATAGCAGAGAAAGGAACCAAAACCTGTGTTTATGATCCGTTTGGCTTTATTGTGACGGCTACTGAAGTTAACACACTCACAGAGACGGGCACAGAGATTCATGATGCAGACAAGGAGAGCGTTAACCCCATGCTGATTGACGATGTACCGTCGTAGGAAAGGGTACGAAAGAAGCTGAGAGAAAGAGACACCTAAAGAAGATTTCTTAATGTTGCTTGCTGCATTTGGGAAAATATGCCATGTATATCCGTAGTAACAGAGCCCAGATGGCTCAGGGAGTACATGTCTGCGTTGTAATAATTTGTCTCAGTAGGCCTATAAAAATAGAACGCCACGATAAACACTGGTTTTATAATTTCCCCTACGATGAACTGTGAGAACCACAAAAAACAAGAAAAAAGGCTACTGTTAGTTACTTTGATGGAAAATATGAACTTGTGGTGTCGCATGCCATGGTGGATTAAGTCTAAAAGCCACGGCTCTTACGCAGAAGAGAAAACTACTCAAGGACGCATATCCTTCAGGTGAGAGAGTTTCATCATCAAAACAACACAGGATGACATAAACTGCAGCTAGCGTCCCTGACAGGATGCCTGGACTCTCCATCACCAATATCAATGTTTTTCCTGTAAGTATGTATATATTATGTATGTACGACTAGTACGTCAATTATGGCACCCATTGCCCTCCTGATCATCCCTGGAAGGAGGGATCCCCCACTCTGCGTTCCATCTCTAGATTTCCTCCTTGCTAATTAAGGGAGTTTTTTCTTGCTCTCTGGGGGGCTAGGGTGGGGGGGGGGGGGGGGGGTCATAATATGTCCCTGTGAAGCCGTTCGAGGCTGTACCTGTGATTAAGGGCTATACAAATAAAACTTGATTTGAAAACTAACTGACGACCTAGCGGGTAGCGGCAGTAAGCGATTAGCAATTAGTGGCGCGAGTTTCAGCATCAAAACAACATGGATGACGTAAACCAACCGACGAGTCAACGGTTAGCGGCGGAGCTACGCAGGCTAGCTCACCATGATGGAGGAGTTGCGTCGGGAGCCCAGCGGGGTGGTGGGGAGGGAGTTGAGCGAGGAGCTGACGTTGAACTCCTCAGAGCTCAGGTTGTCCGACACTTCGCCGTCGCCGTCGCTGAGGCCGCTGCTGATGGAGCTGCTCTCGTCCCATCTGACGGAAAGAGAGAAAGGGAACAAAGTAACAGGTTAATAATAATAATACATTTTATTTAAAACGCCTTTCACGACACCCAAGGTCGCTTCACAGATAAATCAAATAGGAGAAAAAAATAGACAAAAGAAAATGAGAAGATTTATCAAAAATATATATTCCATATAGCCATATCATAGTCCATAGGCTAGTCTGAAGAGATAGGTTTTGAGTTCCTTTTTAAACTGGCCAGTGGATTCACACTGCCTGATGTCATTTGGAAGTGAGTTCCATAGCTTTGGGGCTGTGTGGGAGAACGCTCTCTCTCCCATGGTGCTGGTTAGAGAAACTTTTCTTTCCGGTCCCATCACACGATGTCGGCGTTCGACCCATTATAGACTCTTTGTATTTTAAGACAGGCACAGGTTCTGGCGACTGCTTTGAGAAGGGGCCCATCTGTCCTCCATAGGGGTCGTCTGCGGAGCTGACAGGATGCTCGATGGAGGGTGTGATGCAGTCACAGCAGACGTCCACGGCTTAAGTCAACGCAATGCGGTCCTCGGAGGGATGCACGGTTTACAAGGTGTGTGAGCTGGTGCCAATTCTGTATCTTTGTGGGAACTGCCTGTGTGTGTGTGTGTGTGTGTGTGTGTGTGTGTGTGTGTGTGTGTGTGTGTGTGTGTGTGTGTGTGTGTGTGTGTGTGTGTGTGTGTGTGTGTGTACTGCCTGTATGTGTGTGTGCGTGTGTGTGTGTGGAGTGTGTGTTTCTGAGTGAAGTGCCTGTGTGTGTGTGTGTGTGGTGCGCACGGTGGTTTGACTAGAGCCCCTGCCGTACCCAGGAAGAGCCCACTAAGAGAGGCCGAGGAGGGACAGTGAGTGACAGCTCAGGGGAGGAGGGTGAATGAAAGGCTAGCACACCCAGCGGGGGGGGGGGGGGGGGGGGGACAGCAGCGGACGGAGAACCGGAGATGGGGGGGTTTGGACGCCCTCCAGGACACCTTTCTGGGGCCTTTCTCTACCCGGTGCCAACAGTCTGCCACCTCCACCACCCCAACACCCCCCAACCCAATGTGGGAAGATGGCAGCATATGGCTCCAGCACAGCCCGGTACACATGCTGCTCACATCAGTTCAACACCGGAAGAACCCCCCCCCCCGACTGAATTTAACTAAATCAAGGATTTGTTATGCAAATGACTGTATGCAATTTAATTACGTATCTGGCCTGATTCATAGGGAAAGTTCTGCAGAGGACAAAACAACCCAAAAGTCATCCCGTGATAACACATTTACATTTAGCAAATTAGCTGCTGCTTTCATCCGGAAACGAAGTGCAGCTGCAAACAATCTAAGTGCACAATCAAAACTACAAAAAACCAAACTTTCGAAAATCTATTAGACAGGAAGGCTCTGTGTTTCTTTTTAGTATTAGGCACCACAGTAAAAAATGCTCCCCTCTCAGGGAAGAGGAAGGTCAGCAGTCAAAGTAATATCTCCAGAAAGCTTGTGCAGTCCAGGCTAATTCCACCCTGGCAACCACAGGTAGCAGTTTGGCCGACCTCAAGGGAAAGGTAAACAAGAATCCATAAAGTCTTGAGTTATGAGTCGCAGTGACAGCGGGCTCAACCCTCTGCCCTTAGCTTCGGCCTTCCCACCTCTGCAGAGTTGGGACTGAGATCCCCTTGGCTTTGAGGGCTACAATTAGCCAAGGCATGGAGCGTGAGACGCTGGGTAGCAAAAAATATATAAAAACTGGGCCCATTGAATCCAATGAGAGACCAGAGATAATTGGGTTTAATGACATGGTTGTACATGTAGCCTAGCTTATAGCACAGTGATGGATACGGGACGTTGTTAGCTGACCGTAAAGTACACGGTGCTTCGTGCTGGAACAGAGAAAACTGTCATTTTTGGATTTGGATTCAATGGATAAAGGCTCATTTGGATGTTTTTTTTTCGTTGGACCCAGGAGGCATTAAAAGACCTGCCCAAATTTGACCCAGTAAAAACTAGGACATTTAGTATTTCTTGTAGCTAGTCCAGTTTGGATTGTATGCCCTCATTGTGCTCACTCTAACTAGAGCCACTAAAAGTGTCTGCTAAAGATTGTAAAATTGTCTGGTTTATTTATTTTTTTGTATTTATAAAAAGGGCCCTTTTAAAAACCAAACCAACGAAATTCTTTCACGATTCGCTGCTGTTCAAACACTATAAACGGTTTGTCTGTGTGTATCGCGGAACAGAAATCACCTTGTTCCTCCGGACTCACCGGTGATTAAGTGAAGCCATTGCCATGAATAGCCCCAGAGGGATGCTGCTGGCCAGAATCAAGGGTGTGGGGGAGTGGCGCGAGTTTCAGCTGGAGCTATGAGTTTCTAGGTGTTCCCTAGAAAAGGTGAACATCGGTCAAGGAGAGTGTGGGAGTAAATCAACAGCGAAATACTGGTCTACATATTTCACTCGCTGGGTGGCAATTAAGGTTTTTGCCTGTTTTTTTTCCATGGCAGAGAGCCAGGAAGCATTAGTCTGAGCTGTGAGTCTCAGACAGTGGTGGCTAATTTTGAGGTTTAATTGCAGAGAGAATTTTTTTGTTTGATTTGATTGAGGAAGGGAGGGGTTACATTCTATTGAAAGCCTGTGTTGTTGCATTTTAAATTCAATTCAGCATCAGAGAGAGAGAGAGAGAGAGAGAGAGAGAGAGAGAGAGAGAGAGAGAGAGAGAGAGAGAGAGAGAGAGAGAGAGAGAGAGAGAGAGAGAGAGAGAGAGACGGACAGACGGACAGACGGACAGAGAGGCAGACAGCGACAGACAGACAGACAGACAGACAGACAGACAGACAGACAGAGAGTTGCAGAGAGGCGGAGTGAGAAAGGCAGAGAGTGAGAGAGTATGAGAGAATAAAGAGATGAATAAACCAGACCCACTCACTAACCTCATAAACCCATATATCCCTCACGATTTACAACGTAATGCGCTGTTTTTTATTAGTTACATTGCCTACAGGTCAGTGTACCTGCAACACAGCCATCGCGTTTTAGGAGCATAAAGTGAGTGCGTACAGTAGCAGAGGCACGATGCATGAAGACCATGGAGGTTAATATAGCCCCAGGGAATTTAAAAGGGCAAAACTAACATCCTTTACACAACACCACCGTGTGTGCCAGGAAAATAGATGTATTCATAATAAGAGTAATGAATGAATTGCGATACTAAAACGAGGCATATAAAAATACAAAAAAGCAAATTTAGCAGCAAGGAAATTCGCTAGTTTTCACATAATAGTGAAGCTTTTAAAACAGCCTCAAAAAACAAAAATTCGTACCCCTCACGTCGGGCTGTGGAAGCTGCTCGAAGGATCAGCATCCAGATCCAGAGCTTAAACTAATTATAACACACATTAGCGCATGTAAGTTAACATGTGACCACCACATGTAACAGATAACATGTAATAACAAGCATCAGTTCAAAGGAAACGTTCCCAAAGCTACAACAGACTTTAGTATCACTACCCTAGTGTAGCGGAGGGAAAGGTAACTTTTCACTACCTTGTTCTGAGCGTCCTCTTCGCTCCTGCAGCCGGCTGAAAGGGCGACACTTTACCGATTAAAACACGGCCGCTCATTGGTGCGATTCACCAATTAACGCAACAAGCAGCGTGGCTCCGTGTATTCCAGTGCGTTCGCGTCCGTTTAAGTAACGAAAAGCAAAGCTCCCTTTCCATTCGAGAGAGAACAGAGCGAGAGAAAACGACGGACACACAGGAATAGGGGAAACACCCCACAAAAATGCCCCCCTTCCCTTCCTCTCCTCCCGATGGATAACAGCTGTTGCTCAGCTCTGTCCAAAAATCTCCCTGTGCACACAATTAATATTTTGTTAATTTGTGTAAATGTGTATTACTTAGTTACTACAAGTTGCATGATATTTTAATTGTATGCTTGCGATGTGTTTTTTAGAATGACGTTGAATTAATTAGACTTACAAAAAATGTGGGTGTGTTTTTAGCCATCTGTCATTAACTGAATATATGTGATATTAACAGATAACCAACAACCTGTAACCTCACCACAACCCACTCTGAAAAGCTGAGCATTCATTCAGCCCAGCCAGCCAAGACATTACCCCACCAATCCCCCAAAGGACTGAGTCATGTTGGAGGCTACGTTGGTCTCCACAAGGTCCAGGAGAGAGGAGGAAAAACAGCCCCCAAAACACACAGAGGACTGGAACAGAACCACAGATAGACCTGTGATGAGACAGGCCCCCCAGGCAGGCATGGGAAACGTTTGTCCTTTGTCTCTCTCTCTGTTCTCATTAGTCGTGGATCTGTCTCACAGTGATGACCTCACCAGGTCCGACTATACAGTGCACCCACAGACTACAGGAGGTATGGACCATGTGGGCAGAGATGTTTCCACACCCTGCCCACTTCTGAGGAGGCGGACAAAACCCAAAAAGAGAACTCATTTGTTTTAGAATGAGTTCCCCACCGCATGAACTATCTCTGGAAATGTGAAACCAAAAATAACTAATATGTTAGAATGAGTTCCACACCCCACAATAACTCTGAAATGGGGTTGGTTGTTGATGGGTAATCATACGATTTAGCCTTCAGTCTTTAATATATGTATTCACTAACAAGTACATATTCACTCTTTACCTACCTACAGGTTAACTGGGGATTAGAATCAAACCGAGAACCTTTCAGCTTGGATTAGCACCCCGTGCCACGACATTATCCTGCGGTGCAGGACTTCAAGTGTTGTGTTTCCCCAGTGAAACCAAAGCGCTAACACTCCCTTTTAAGAAAGCCAAACAAAAGGTTGGCGGGATCATGGCCTGTGTGTTTTGGCTCCATCACCTCGTCATTACTGCTAAACAGAGCCTCATGCAGCGCAAGGCACCCTGCCATCTGATAAGCCCATACATCATGTTCGCATGGTAATAACCCTTCTCCCCTGGTCAACCCAACTGCTTAGTCAAGTCAAATCAAGTTTATTTATTTAGCACACTTCATCACAGTGACATTCTCCCCCCCCCCCCCCCCCCCCCTCATCGAACCCTGACTACAGCACCCAGAGGAAACACCCCAATCTCCCTGATCTCAACGAGAACCACGGCCTGTTTTCTTAGGGAGGGGAGGTCACAGAGGGAGGATATTTACTAGCTCTTTAAAAACACGTTAATCCCTCGTGGGGGCGACGGAGGCCGTGTGGAAAAGGTCACAGTCACAAGCCTCCACTGGCTCTGTGTGTCGGGGGTTCGAACTGTAAATCCTCACTCTGGGTTTACAGCTTTTATTGGAGCGGTTCCTACGAGCTCTCTTTCTCCCTGGGGCCATCGTACCGGAGCGTCGAAGGGCCCAGCGTGCTGGGGATGGAGAAGACAATCCTTCTATTGATGGAGAAGTACGTCGCCATACAGGAGTCAAACGATCATAATTCTACTCTTATGCCATCCCTAATTTATGCAAATAAATCTTGATTGATTGCTTTTGTCTAGCCGGTTCATTTCGAGACGGTTCAAACATGAGTCTGTTAGTGTCTGTGCTTGTTACATATGCTTGTAACTGCTTTCCCTTATCGCTAGAATGATGCATCATGGGATATTTTAGTGCACCCACAATGTATGCACCATTTGATGTATTATATTCGTTCCAATAGACGGATAGCAGACACGAGTGAACCCACAGCCAAGTAGTGAACGTAATCCCTGAGCAAGATGACTAACCCCAGCTGCTCTAGGTGGGGGCAAGTCACAGGCCGTTAAGTTTATTTGGATATAATCGTCAAAATGAGTCAACGTTAAAACAGAAAATATCCCACGATGTTTGGTTGTTCGTTAAACAAGAACATAAATTGCTCAAGAGAAGCATGATGCTATGAATGTTTTCTTTAGGCTTTTATTAGGCGTTAAGTTGCGTTAATGTATTTTGTGTTTTCTCTGAAGGTAGTTCTCAGATTCACATCTGCTCACTGTGGAAAGGTCTAACGGCTGAACGGCATTCTGGGGAACGTGGCACACCGTAGGTCCTCACCCAGACTGACTCCGGCTGAATCACACCCCCCCCCCCCCCCCAGCCAGGAGGTCTGTCTGCTCTCTGCCTCGCTGTGACTGCCTCGCTGCTCTGTGCCAGCGAGCTCCGAGTCTGACCCAGACGCAGACTGGGCACTTATTACCCAGACGACGACCACCAGCCCGAGTCCCCGCCGGTCCGTGTTCACCCTGAGAGAGGAGCCGGCCGTCTGGGTACTCCGGTGCGCCTCAGATCCACTTACTGGCCCTGCTCTGGTGCTCTGGTGTTCTGTGCTCTGAGGCTGCTCAGAGCCGGACACAGCGTCGCACTCCTGAACTGGGAACCACAGCCCGGCTCCAAGCTACTCAACAACACCCCCAGAACCGTGGGCTGCAGGACCCGGTCTTAATGTGTTTACCTGCTGTTCATTAAAACCACATCCAGGGTGTTTTCCAGACACTGTGGTATAAAATATATATAGGCCTAGTTACATTTGCCAGCTCTTATATCCAACAGGACCAAAGCACCAACTATTACATTGAAAAATAGAGAGACTACACAGCCAGCTCTATAAATACATCATCCATCATACAAACACAAGTATCGTGGTTCTATACGTCCATGCGCGTATCTTGAAGCTTCCAAGCTGTGGCTCACTGCTCCCCCTACTGGACATTCTATGTAACAGCAGCGGAAAAGAGACAAAGGAACGAAAAGCCTTATTGTAAAGCCGGTACAGCTGGCTCTATGCGATAGCCAAGGAATCCTATAGAGTGAGTCACCCTGGAGCAGCCTGTAGCAATGAGGCCAACAGTCTACCCATAACAACATAACGCAAACCACTGGATGTATGTATCATTCTGAACTGGGGGGCTTAACACTGTAATGGGATAATGCATGCACACACACACACACACACACACACAGACACACACACACACACAGACACACACACACACACACACACACGCACGTAGGCACACAAACGCACACACACAGAACCCCCCTTTCAGCAGCAGGACATGAAGGGTGACCGCCTCCCCCATACCAATTCACCCCCCTCCCCCCTCCCTCCCTCCCACTGGGAGTGTGTTAATGGCTGATCCATCATTGTGGTGGCTGCTGTGGCGGCGGGGTTGTGGGTTCGACGCCGGGGGATTTCAACCATTACCGCGTCGCTCCCAGTGGGAGGGGGGGATAGAGGAGAAGGACTGGGACGAGACCACAGCGCATCTGTGTTTGTGTGTGTTGATGCACACACACACACACACACACACACACACACACACACACACACACACACACACACACACACACACACACACACACACACACACACACACACACACACACACACACGTGTTTATGTTTGTGTGTTTATGTTGGGCTGTTCCGTGGCGGAGCTGAGGCATTTTATTGCCTTTTTTGGGTTCCTTGAACGGCCTGCTGAAGTCGTGGGCAAATGACACGATAAGGCAGTGAGCAGGGAGACCAATCATAACACCTTGTAGACGGTCGAGTGGGTCCCTGCATGTGTGTGGGTCTTTAGTGTGCGTGCCTGTACACATGTATGTGTGTTTGTGTGTGTGCGTGTGTGTGCGTGTGTGCACGCCTGCGTAGGTGTGTTTGTACTATGTGTGGGCGTGCCTATGCGTACGCGTGCATGTGCCTGCGTTAGTGTGGGTGTAATGTGTGCGTACCTTTGTAGGTGCGTGAGTGAATGTGTGTCGTGTGTGTGTCCCTCTACAGGCACTCACTCACACACATACACGCACACAAACACACACACACAGACAGACACACGCGCACGCCTTGCTAAGATTCAATCCCATAAAATAACTGACCCCTAGCATTAGCCGCGTTAGCAAACCATAACTCATACAAACACCAAGTACCCCAACTGACACCACCGCCCCCCCCCCCCGCCCCCTCGCCCCCCCAACGACACCTCATTGGCCGGAAGGCGGTGGTTCGGGCCCAGCAGCAGCAGCAGAACCTCCCAGCAGCCTCTCTGGTTCAGAGCGGTGACCAGAGGCGGAGTGGCCGTCGGGACGATCGGGAGATTTCCCGGTCGGCCGGCCGGCCAGCGAGGTCAGGTGGACCTGCCCGCAATTGTGTAGCGGCCTGCGAAGTCAGTTGGACCGGCCCACAGTTGTGAGCGGCCGCGAAGCGTCTGCAACCCGGCCCTGAGCATAATTTATTCCCCGTCAAGACGCCGCGAAAATCCCGGAAATAAACAATATACGTCTCAAAGATATCCAACCAATATTTATACCACTTGCTTACTCTCTATGTCTCATTCATGTTTTTTTTTTTATATTATTATTTTTTACTTCATTTAATTCTTCATTATTCAGGCGTTACAGAACTTTCATAGCCATAAATATATAATACGAACTACAGTTTACTTTAATTTGTTTGTTCTTGAATTGACGTAGAATGGAGCAAAGACTCCTGGGATTGGGAAATGCGTTTATCCAATAAACAGCTTGCAGGGCAAGTCCATTTTTGGAAATGTAGGGGGATATATGAGCGGCCCCACGTCTAATGGCATGACCCTAAAGACACGTCAGACAGAGAAGGCGAGCAAGTTCGTGGTTGCTTTACCGGCGTTGCTATGGTTACCGGTCTTGTAAGGAAGTGCCCAATTCTCTTCCGCAAAGAGCAGAACTGTGGCCTATTTTACGCATTTTTATTTTCTTAATTATAATTATATCATTCATTTTAGGGGGGGCGGACCGGGGAGGATTCTCCCGGTGGCTATTAGTAACCCACTCCGCCCCTGGCGGTGACTGTGCAGAGCGGTCCGTGTGGCGCCGGAAAGAGGAACTTAAAGCCCGACCACAGCCGGCGCTCCGACCGGGATCAGATGACGGGGGGGGGGGGGGGGGGGGGGTGCAGCTGCGCTGAATGCTGATGATGAGGTACAGTTTCCATGACTGAGAGACGCCGGGAGGTATGTCTTCACATCTAACGTTTGCATTCTAACGTTTACACACACAGGTACGCAACGAACGCAAGTGCACACACACAAACACACTCACACACACACACGTGTGTGCCACAAGCAGATTCGCCACCTCGCGTAGGGAGGGGCCGAACGCTTTTTGATGGTTACCATGGCGATCACATCGTCAGAAGAGCAAATCGCTTATCGTTAAAAACCACTGGGAGGCAAAGACTCCCGATGCAGCGTGTGTCTTGTTTTTTTTCAGCGAGTCCCTGAAGGTTACACGCACCCTCATGTAAACGAGGAGAGTGAAACGACTATTAATCACGGCAGGTGATGTCACTGGCAGCACTGCTACAAATTAATTAGGTTATGAACACACACTTGTGCACCGACAAAATCACTATGCATCTGTTTCGATGTCTCCTCTCTCTGGCTCTCGATATCTTCCTTTCTGTGTTTCAACCGGTTACCCTTTACATGTGTACAGACAAATTGACACACCCACACCCACACACCCCCACACCACCCACCCACATGCGAAAACCAGCCGTCAGTGGGTCAGTGGAGGATGGTTGCCATGGCAGCACCGTCTCCATCCACGTTGCCGCATGATCAGAGCCGTGTTGCTGCTGCACCAGCCTCCCTTCTCTCCTCTCCTCCATCTCTCCTCTCCTTCTCTCCGACATCTCTCCTTCCCTTCTCAACTTCCCTCCATCTCTCCTCCCCTTCTCTCCTCCTTCTCTCCTCTCCTACATATCTCCTTTCCTCTCCTTCTCTCTGCTCCTTCTCTCCTCCCCTCACCTCCATCCCCCCTCTGTCCTCCTTTCTTTCGCTCCTTTACTCTCGCTCTCCATCTCCCGGTCCTCTTCTCTGCTCATCCAACTTCTCCTCTAATTCTCCTCATCTAATTTGCCTCCTGACCTTTTTTCTTCTTCCTCCCCCTTCATCTTCCTCCTCCTCCTTGCGCCTGCCAGCCTCCCCTTCCCACTTCACCCCCGGCTGCTACCCATGATGCATTCCTGCAGGCAGTGACCAACGGGGACTTTAATTGCTTTAATTTATGTCATTTACTAATGTAATGTATGCCTAACCAAATCAGTTCCCTTTGTGGCACGGCGCTTGAGATCCGATCTGGCAGAGCGCGGCAAAACGCCGGAACGCCTCGGAGGCATCGGCGCGATGGCAGTTGGTTCGTATTTCCGTGGCGATCGTTTAGTCACCGAAGCTGTTGGTCACCAGACAGTTGGTTGATTTCCCAGAATCCCGAGCAAAAATAAAGACATATGCTGGCGACTTCCAAAGCGGCGACACAAATTATTCTCCAGGGTGGGCTCAGTCCATCAAGAAAGAATCATATCTCGCTGGTTCTGCTCTACAGAACATAAAAGTATCACGTGATCAATCAACTGCCACCCTCACCAGACAGAATAATTTGTTTTGTTGGACAGGGGAGTCAGGCCCGAGACAGACTTGCTGACTTTGCTGCCGAAGTTGGACCATCATTCCAACCATAACATAATGGACTTTAACACCACAGAAAATATCCCCGGCTGGAAAAACTTTTTAAACCCACACCTTAATTTTGGCGTAATCACCGGTTCTATTCATAAACCAGAGCCAGGCATAATGTAACGTCCTGCAATAATAAAAACGCTGAATGACTGATGGGTATTCCAGTGAGCCATTATGTGGTATGAAGACAGAAACAGGAAAATAAAACAGCACTAAGGTTTTGATGGTAAACAACATTGAGTGTTTGGCTCGATGGGTTGTAACTCTCAGACCGGAGACATGCTTGTGTTCCAGATGATTGATTGTTTGCTTCCGTTGAACAACCGACCACTATGGCTCCGAGTATACAGTCCTTGCTCTCCCCTTGTATCAGTAAATCACAGAGGATGGCATTTTGAAAACACCAGACCAGTGAAGAAGACAGTAATGGCTGTAGTGGGTATGCTGGAATTAAAACCGTGCATCCAAATATCATTCCACTTAACAACTGCAGGCAAGGTTTTCCATATTTTCCTGTATTTGTGGTTATAATAGACTGCTGCTGTAAACAATGACCTCATGTTCAACAGCCATGTGGAAACAAAATGGCTTCTCGCTAATTTCGTTCCACAAAGAAGGGACTGAAGTGATGATGAAGGATGAGCTAAAGCAACTAAGCCTATGAGCTATCCTACTTCTCCTGCTCATACATCCAGAGAATAACTATTGGCCGAGGGGCTGATGCTGCTATTAATAGGGGAAACATGTGGTCGGAGGTTGTACTACAGTGTGAAACATCAGAGAAGTGATTGTTTTTTCGCACTAGCTTATAACCGTTCCATATTTAAACTAGCCTAAACACGGATAGCACGGTGATCCATCAAACACAACGCGAATCAGCTGCGGGTTTAACCAAACAATCAATCCAAGCTCAACTGTACTAACAGTATTCAGGTGGTCAGTACAAAACACATTGAACGCATTTACTCTGATACAGAACATAAACGTTTGACGGGAAACGTCAGTCGGAGAACCGCCGCCGGCTCCTCAGCAGCTCCGGCGTCTGAATGCGAAGGCGTGAAGTGAACTCGGAGTGGTTATCAGCGGCTCTTTCACGTGGGGCCATTAGCTGATGGCTTCTGGGGAGCGGCTGGGAGCGGCTGGGAGCGGCGGGAAGCGGCGGGAAGCAGCGCTCGCACCGGCTCCGCACCGCACCGACGAACAGAGTGTTGCCATGGATACGCAGGAGGAGCCCGGCCCCCTCTGTTCGGAGAGACGGCGGCGCGCGTGGCTGTCAGTGAGCGGCAGCGTGTGAGTGTGCGGGTAGGGGGGGATGTGTATAACATGAGTGTTTGTGGGGGTGTGGTGGGAATGTGTATAGCGGGTGTGTGTGTGTGTGTGTGTGTGTGTGTGTGTGTGTGTGTGTGTGTGTGTGTGTGTGTGTGTGTGTGTGTGTGTGTGTGTGTGTGTGTGTGTGTGTGTGTGTGTATGGATATAGCCTACATGGGAGAGAGACAGTGAGAGAAATGGAGAGAGCTTGAGCAAAAAAAAAGGCTGAGAGAGAGAGCGACAAAAGAAGAGCGTGTGTGGGTATGTGTGTGTGTGTGTGTGTGTGTGTGTGTGTGTGTGTGTGTGTGTGTGTGTGTGTGCGTGCGTGCGTGCGTGTGCGTGTGTGCATATACATGGGAGAGAGATAGTGAGAGAAAGAGGTGAAGAGAAGGAGAGGCAGAGACGGAGAGAGAAAGAGTGAGGCAACGAAAGAAGGAGATACAGAGACAAAAATAATGTGTGTGTGTGTGTGTGTGTGTGGTGTGTGTGTGTGTGTGTGTGTGTGTGTGTGTGTGTGTGTGTGTGTGTGTGTGTGTGTGGTGTGTGTGTGCGCGTGCGTGCGTGTGTGCATATGTGTGTGTGTTTTGTGTGTGTGTGTACCTGTGTTTGTCGGCA
>NC_044060.1:3667259-3720405 GCF_902167405.1 Gadus morhua | reverse complement strand
CCAAACCAACGAAATTCTTTCACGATTCGCTGCTGTTCAAACACTAAACGGTTTGTCTGTGTGTATCGCGGAACAGAAATCACCTTGTTCTCCGGACTCACCGGTGATTAAGTGAAGCCATTGCCATGAATAGCCCCAGAGGGATGCTGCTGGCCAGAATCAAGGGTGTGGGGGAGTGGCGCGAGTTTCAGCTGGAGCTATGAGTTTCTAGGTGTTCCCTAGAAAAGGTGAACATCGGTCAAGGAGAGTGTGGGAGTAAATCAACAGCGAAATACTGGTCTACATATTTCACCGCTGGGTGGCAATTAAGGTTTTTGCCTGTTTTTTTCCATGGCAGAGAGCCAGGAAGCATTAGTCTGAGCTGTGAGTCTCAGACAGTGGTGGCTAATTTTGAGGTTTAATTGCAGAGAATTTTTTTGTTTGATTTGATTGAGGAAGGGAGGGGTTACATTCTATTGAAAGCCTGTGTTGTTGCATTTTAAATTCAATTCAGCATCAGAGAGAGAGAGAGAGAGAGAGAGAGAGAGAGAGAGAGAGAGAGAGAGAGAGAGAGAGAGAGAGAGAGAGAGAGAGAGAGAGAGAGAGAGAGAGAGAGAGAGAGACGGACAGACGGACAGAGAGGCAGACAGCGACAGACAGACAGACAGACAGACAGACAGACAGACAGACAGACAGACAGACAGACAGACAGACAGACAGAGAGTTGCAGAGAGGCGGAGTGAGAAAGGCAGAGAGTGAGAGAGTATGAGAGAATAAAGAGATGAATAAACCAGACCCACTCACTAACCTCATAAACCCATATATCCCTCACGATTTACAACGTAATGCGCTGTTTTTTATTAGTTACATTGCCTACAGGTCAGTGTACCTGCAACACAGCCATCGCGTTTTAGGAGCATAAAGTGAGTGCGTACAGTAGCAGAGGCACGATGCATGAAGACCATGGAGGTTAATATAGCCCCAGGGAATTTAAAAGGGCAAAACTAACATCCTTTACACAACACCACCGTGTGTGCCAGGAAAATAGATGTATTCATAATAAGAGTAATGAATGAATTGCGATACTAAAACGAGGCATATAAAAATACAAAAAAGCAAATTTAGCAGCAAGGAAATTCGCTAGTTTTCACATAATAGTGAAGCTTTTAAAACAGCCTCAAAAAACAAAAATTCGTACCCCTCACGTCGGGCTGTGGAAGCTGCTCGAAGGATCAGCATCCAGATCCAGAGCTTAAACTAATTATAACACACATTAGCGCATGTAAGTTAACAAGTGACCACCACATGTAACAGATAACATGTAATAACAAGCATCAGTTCAAAGGAAACGTTCCCAAAGCTACAACAGACTTTAGTATCACTACCCTAGTGTAGCGGAGGGAAAGGTAACTTTTCACTACCTTGTTCTGAGCGTCCTCTTCGCTCCTGCAGCCGGCTGAAAGGGCGACACTTTACCGATTAAAACACGGCCGCTCATTGGTGCGATTCACCAATTAACGCAACAAGCAGCGTGGCTCCGTGTATTCCAGTGCGTTCGCGTCCTTTTAAGTAACGAAAAGCAAAGCTCCCTTTCCATTCGAGAGAGAACAGAGCGAGAGAAAACGACGGACACACAGGAATAGGGGAAACACCCCACAAAAATGCCCCCCTTCCCTTCCTCTCCTCCCGATGGATAACAGCTGTTGCTCAGCTCTGTCCAAAAATCTCCCTGTGCACACAATTAATATTTTGTTAATTTGTGTAAATGTGTATTACTTAGTTACTACAAGTTGCATGATATTTTAATTGTATGCTTGCGATGTGTTTTTTAGAATGACGTTGAATTAATTAGACTTACAAAAAATGTGGGTGTGTTTTTAGCCATCTGTCATTAACTGAATATATGTGATATTAACAGATAACCAACAACCTGTAACCTCACCACAACCCACTCTGAAAAGCTGAGCATTCATTCAGCCCAGCCAGCCAAGACATTACCCCACCAATCCCCCAAAGGACTGAGTCATGTTGGAGGCTACGTTGGTCTCCACAAGGTCCAGGAGAGAGGAGGAAAAACAGCCCCCAAAACACACAGAGGACTGGAACAGAACCACAGATAGACCTGTGATGAGACAGGCCCCCCAGGCAGGCATGGGAAACGTTTGTCCTTTGTCTCTCTCTCTGTTCTCATTAGTCGTGGATCTGTCTCACAGTGATGACCTCACCAGGTCCGACTATACAGTGCACCCACAGACTACAGGAGGTATGCACCATGTGGGCAGAGATGTTTCCACACCCTGCCCACTTCTGAGGAGGCGGACAAAACCCAAAAAGAGAACTCATTTGTTTTAGAATGAGTTCCCCACCGCATGAACTATCTCTGGAAATGTGAAACCAAAAATAACTAATATGTTAGAATGAGTTCCACACCCCACAATAACTCTGAAATGGGGTTGGTTGTTGATGGGTAATCATACGATTTAGCCTTCAGTCTTTAATATATGTATTCACTAACAAGTACATATTCACTCTTTACCTACCTACAGGTAACGGGGATTAGAATCAAACCGAGAACCTTTCAGCTTGGATTAGCACCCCGTGCCACGACATTATCCTGCGGTGCAGGACTTCAAGTGTTGTGTTTCCCCAGTGAAACCAAAGCGCTAACACTCCCTTTTAAGAAAGCCAAACAAAAGGTTGGCGGGATCATGGCCTGTGTTTGGCTCCATCACCTCGTCATTACTGCTAAACAGAGCCTCATGCAGCGCAAGGCACCCTGCCATCTGATAAGCCCATACATCATGTTCGCATGGTAATAACCCTTCTCCCCTGGTCAACCCAACTGCTTAGTCAAGTCAAATCAAGTTTATTTATTTAGCACACTTCATCACAGTGACATTCTCCCCCCCCCCCCCCCCCCCTCATCGAACCCTGACTACAGCACCCAGAGGAAACACCCAATCTCCTGATCTCAACGAGAACCACGGCCTGTTTTCTTAGGGAGGGGAGGTCACAGAGGGAGGATATTTACTAGCTCTTTAAAAACACGTTAATCCCTCGTGGGGGCGACGGAGGCCGTGTGGAAAAGGTCACAGTCACAAGCCTCCACTGGCTCTGTGTGTCGGGGGTTCGAACTGTAAATCCTCACTCTGGGTTTACAGCTTTTATTGGAGCGGTTCCTACGAGCTCTCTTTCTCCCTGGGGCCATCGTACCGGAGCGTCGAAGGGCCCAGCGTGCTGGGATGGAGAAGACAATCCTTCTATTGATGGAGAAGTACGTCGCCATACAGGAGTCAAACGATCATAATTCTACTCTTATGCCATCCCTAATTTATGCAAATAAATCTTGATTGATTGCTTTTGTCTAGCCGGTTCATTTCGAGACGGTTCAAACATGAGTCTGTTAGTGTCTGTGCTTGTTACATATGCTTGTAACTGCTTTCCCTTATCGCTAGAATGATGCATCATGGGATATTTTAGTGCACCCACAATGTATGCACCATTTGATGTATTATATTCGTTCCAATAGACGGATAGCAGACACGAGTGAACCCACAGCCAAGTAGTGAACGTAATCCCTGAGCAAGATGACTAACCCCAGCTGCTCTAGGTGGGGGCAAGTCACAGGCCGTTAAGTTTATTTGGATATAATCGTCAAAATGAGTCAACGTTAAAACAGAAAATATCCCACGATGTTTGGTTGTTCGTTAAACAAGAACATAAATTGCTCAAGAGAAGCATGATGCTATGAATGTTTTCTTTAGGCTTTTTATTAGGCGTTAAGTTGCGTTAATGTATTTTGTGTTTTCTCTGAAGGTAGTTCTCAGATTCACATCTGCTCACTGTGGAAAGGTCTAACGGCTGAACGGCATTCTGGGGAACGGGGCACACCGTAGGTCCCCCCCCAGACTGACTCCGGCTGAATCACACCCCCCCCCCCCCCCAGCCAGGAGGTCTGTCTGCTCTCTGCCTCGCTGTGACTGCCTCGCTGCTCTGTGCCAGCGAGCTCCGAGTCTGACCCAGACGCAGACTGGGCACTTATTACCCAGACGACGACCACCAGCCCGAGTCCCCGCCGGTCCGTGTTCACCCTGAGAGAGGAGCCGCCGTCTGGGTACTCCGGTGCGCCTCAGATCCACTTACTGGCCCTGCTCTGGTGCTCTGGTGTTCTGTGCTCTGAGGCTGCTCAGAGCCGGACACAGCGTCGCACTCCTGAACTGGGAACCACAGCCCGGCTCCATGCTACTCAACCACACCCCCAGAACCGTGGGCTGAAGGACCCGGTCTTAATGTGTTTACCTGCTGTTCATTAAAACCACATCCAGGGTGTTTTCCAGACACTGTGGTATAAAATATATATAGGCCTAGTTACATTTGCCAGCTCTGATATCCAACAGGACCGAAGCACCAACTATTACATTGAAAAATAGAGAGACTACACAGCCAGCTCTATAAATACATCATCCATCATACAAACACAAGTATCGTGGTTCTATCCGTCCATGCGCGTATCTTGAAGCTTCCAAGCTGTGGCTCACTGCTCCCCCTACTGGACATTCTATGTAACAGCAGCGGAAAAGAAACAAAGGAAAGAAAGCCTTATTGTAAAAGCGGTACAGCTGGCTCTATGCGATAGCCAAGGAATCCTATAGAGTGAGTCACCCTGGAGCAGCCTGTAGCAATGAGGAAACAGTCTAACCATAACAACATAACGCAAACCACGGATGTAGTATCATTCTGAACGTGGGGGGCTTAACACTGTAATGGGATAATGCATTTGCACACACACACACACACACACACACACACACACACACACACACACACACACACACACACACACACACACACACACACACACACACACACACACACACACACGCACGTAGGCACACAAACGCGCACACACACACACACAGAACCCCCCTTTCAGCAGCAGGACATGAAGGGTGACCGCCTCCCCCATACCAATTCACCCCCCTCCCTCCCTCCCCCCTCCCTCCCACTGGGAGTGTGTTAATGGCTGATCCATCATTGTGGTGGCTGCTGTGGTGGCGGGGTTGTGGGTTCGACGCCGGGGGATTTCAACCATTACCGCGTCGCTCCCAGTGGGACGGGGGGGGGGGGATAGAGGAGAAGGACGAGACCACAGCGCATCTGTGTTTGTGTGTGTTGATGCACACACACACACACACACACACACACACACGTGTTTATGTTTGTGTGTTTATGTTGGGCTGTTCCGTGGCGGAGCTGAGGCATTTTATTGCCTTTTTTGGGTTCCTTGAACGGCCTGCTGAAGTCGTGGGCAAATGACACGATAAGGCAGTGAGCAGGGAGACCAATCATAACGCCTCGTAGACGGTCGAGTGGGTCCCTGCATGTGTGTGGGTCTTTAGTGTGCGTGCCTGTACACATGTATGTGTGTTTGTGTGTGTGCGTGTGTGTGCGTGTGTGCACGCCTGCGTAGGTGTGTTTGTACTATGTGTGGGCGTGCCTATGCGTACGCGTGCATGTGCCTGCGTTAGTGTGGGTGTAATGTGTGCGTACCTTTGTAGGTGCGTGAGTGAATGTGTGTCGTGTGTGTGTCCCTCTACAGGCACTCACTCACACACATACACGCACACAAACACACACACAAACACACACACACAGACAGACACACGCGCACGCCTTGCTAAGATTCAATCCCATAAAATAACTGACCCCTAGCATTAGCCGCGTTAGCAAACCATAACTCATACAAACACCAAGTACCCCAACTGACACCACCGCCCCCCCCCCCCGCCCCCGCCCCCTCGCCCCCCCACGACACTCCTTGGGCGGAAAGACTAACGACACCTCATTGGCGGAAGGCGGTGGTTCGGGCCCAGCAGCAGCAGCAGAACTCCCAGCCAGCCTCTCTGGTTCAGAGCGGGTGACCAGGAGGCGGAGTGGCCCGGGGACGATGGGGAGATTTCCCGGTCGGGCCGGCCGGCCAGCGAGGTTCAGGTGTGACCTGCCCGCAATTGTGTAGCGGCTGCGAAGTCAGTTGGACCGGCCCACAGTTGTGAGCGGCCGCGAAGCGTCTGCAACCCGGCCCTGGAGCATAATTATTCCCCGTCAAGACGTCCGTGAAAAATCCCCGGAAATAAACAATATACGTCTCAAAGATATCCAACCAATATTTATACCACTGCTTACTCTCTATGTTCTCATTCATGTTTTTTTTTTTATATTAGTATTTTTTACTTATTTAATTCTTCATTATTCAGGCGTTACAAGAACTTTAATAGCCATAAAGATATAATACGAACTACAGTTACTTTAATTTGTTTGTTCTTGAACTTGACGTAGAATGGAGCAAAGACTCCTGGGATTGGGAAATGCGTTTTATCCAATAAACAGCTTGCAGGGCAAGTTCCATTTTCGGAAATGTAGGGGGATATATGAGCGGCCCCACGTCTAATGGCATGACCCTAAAGACACGTCAGACAGAGAAGGCGAGCAAGTTCGTGGTTGCTTTACCGGCGTTGCTATGGTTACCGGTCTTGTAAGGAAGTGCCCAATTCTCTTCGCAAAGAGCAGAACGTGGCCTATTTTACGCATTTTTATTTTCTTAATTATAATTATGTCATTCATTTTAGGGGGGGCGGACCGGGGAGGATTCTCCGGTGGCTATTAGTAACCCACTCCGCCCTGGCGGTGACTGTGCAGAGCGGTCCGTGTGGCGCCGGAAAGAGGAACTTAAAGCCCGACCACAGCCGGCGCTCCGACCGGGATCAGATGACGGGGGGGGGGGGGGGGGGGGTGCAGCTGCGCTGAATGCTGATGATGAGGTACAGTTTCCATGACTGAGAGACGCCGGGAGGTATGTCTTCACATCTAACGTTTGCATTCTAACGTTTACACACACAGGTACACAAACTCCCACAGGTACACATACACACACACACAAACGTACACACGCACACACACGAACGCAAGTGCACACACACAAACACACTCACACACACACACGTGTGTGCCACAAGCAGATTCGCCACCTCGCGTAGGGAGGGGCCGAACGCTTTTTGATGGTTACCATGGCGATCACATCGTCAGAAGAGCAAATCGCTTATCGTTAAAAACCACTGGGAGGCAAAGACTCCCGATGCAGCGTCTGTGTCTTTTTTTCAGCGAGTCCCTGAAGGTTACACGCACCTCATGTAAACGAGGAGAGTGAAACGACTATTAATCACGGCAGGTGATGTCACTGGCAGCACTGCTACAAATTAATTAGGTTATGAACACACACTTGTGCACCGACAAAATCACTATGCATCTGTTTCGATGTCTCCTCTCTCTGGCTCTCGATATCTTCCTTTCTGTGTTTCAACCGGTTACCCTTTACATGTGTACAGACAAATTGACACACCCACACCCACACACCCCCACACCACCCACCCACATGCGAACCAGCCGTCAGTGGGTCAGTGGAGGATGGTTGCCATGGCAGCACCGTCTCCATCCACGTTGCCGCATGATCAGAGCCGTGTTGCTGCTGCACCAGCCTCCCTTCTCTCCTCTCCTCCATCTCTCCTCTCCTTCTCTCCGACATCTCTCCTTCCCTTCTCAACTTCCCTCCATCTCTCCTCCCCTTCTCTCCTCTCCTCCTTCTCTCCTCTCCTACATATCTCCTTTCCTCTCCTTCTCTCTGCTCCTTCTCTCCTCCCCTCACCTCCATCCCCCCTCTGTCCTCCTTTCTTTCGCTCCTTTACTCTCGCTCTCCATCTCCCGGTCCTCTTCTCTGCTCATCCAACTTCTCCTCTAATTCTCCTCATCTAATTTGCCTCCTGACCTTTTTCTTCTTCCTCCCCCTTCATCTTCCTCCTCCTCCTTGCGCCTGCCAGCCTCCCCTTCCCACTTCACCCCGGCTGCTACCCATGATGCATTCCTGCAGGCAGTGACCAACGGGGACTTTAATTGCTTTAATTTATGTCATTTACTAATGTAATGTATGCCTAACCAAATCAGTTCCTTTTGTGGCACGGCGCTTGAGATCCGATCTGGCAGAGCGCGGCAAAACGCCGGAACGCCTCGGAGGCATCGGCGAGATGGCAGTTGGTTCGTATTTCCGTGGCGATCGTTTAGTCACCGAAGCTGTTGGTCACCAGACAGTTGGTTGATTTCCCAGAATCCCGAGCAAAAATAAAGACATATGCTGGCGACTTCCACCGCGGCGACACAAATTATTCTCCAGGGTGGGCTCAGTCCATCAAGAAAGAATCATATCTCGCTGGTTCTGCTCTACAGAACATAAAAGTATCACGTGATCAATCAACTGCCACCCTCACCAGACAGAATAATTTGTTTTGTTGGACAGGGGGAGTCAGGCCCGAGACAGACTTGCTGACTTTGCTGCCGAAGTTGGACCATCATTCCAACCATAACATAATGGACTTTAACACCACAGAAAATATCCCCGGCTGGAAAAACTTTTTAAACCCACACCTTAATTTTGGCGTAATCACCGGTTCTATTCATAAACCAGAGCCAGGCATAATGTAACGTCCTGCAATAATAAAAACGCTGAATGACTGATGGGTATTCCAGTGAGCCATTATGTGGTATGAAGACAGAAACAGGAAAATAAAACAGCACTAAGGTTTTGATGGTAAACAACATTGAGTGTTTGGCTCGATGGGTTGTAACTCTCAGACCGGAGACATGCTTGTGTTCCAGATGATTGATTGTTTGCTTCCGTTGAACAACCGACCACTATGGCTCCGAGTATACAGTCCTTGCTCTCCTCTTGTATCAGTAAATCAGAGGATGGCATTTTGAAAACACCAGACCAGTGAAGAAGACAGTAATGGCTGTAGTGGGTATGCTGGAATTAAAACCGTGCATCCAAATATCATTCCACTTAACAACTGCAGGCAAGGTTTTCCATATTTTCCTGTATTGTGGTTATAATAGACTGCTGCTGTAAACAATGACCTCATGTTCAACAGCCATGTGGAAACAAAATGGCTTCTCGCTAATTTCGTTCCACAAAGAAGGGACTGAAGTGATGATGAAGGATGAGCTAAAGCAACTAAGCCTAAGAGCTATCCTACTTCTCCTGCTCATACATCCAGAGAATAACTATTGGCCGAGGGGCTGATGCTGCTATTAATAGGGGAAACATGTGGTCGGAGGTTGTACTACAGTGTGAAACATCAGAGAAGTGATTGTTTTTTCGCACTAGCTTATAACCGTTCCATATTTAAACTAGCCTAAAGACGGATAGCACGGTGATCCATCAAACACAACGCGAATCAGCTGCGGGTTTAACCAAACAATCAATCCAAGCTCAACTGTACTAACAGTATTCAGGTGGTCAGTACAAAACACATTGAACGCATTTACTCTGATACAGAACATAAACGTTTGACGGGAAACGTCAGTCGGAGAACCGCCGCCGGCTCCTCAGCAGCTCCGGCGTCTGAATGCGAAGGCGTGAAGTGAACTCGGAGTGGTTATCAGCAGCTCTTTCACGGGGGCCATTAGCTGATGGATTCTGGGGAGCGGGGGAGCGGCTGGGAGCGGCGGGAAGCGGCGGGAAGCAGCGCTCGCACCGGCCGCACCGCACCGACGAACAGAGTGTTGCCATGGATACGCAGGAGGAGCCCGGCCCCCTCTGTTCGGAGAGACGGCGGCGCGCGTGGCTGTCAGTGAGCGGCAGCGTGTGAGTGTGCGGGTGGGGGGGGGATGTGTATAACATGAGTGTTTGTGGGGGTGTGGTGGGAATGTGTATAGCGGGTGGTGTGGTGTGTGTGTGTGTGTGTGTGTGTGTGTGTGTGTGTGTGTGTGTGTGTGTGGTGTGTGTGTGTGTGTATGGATATAGCCTACATGGGAGAGAGACAGTGAGAGAAATGGAGAGAGTGAGCAAAAAAAAGGCTGAGAGAGAGAGAGACAAAAGAAGAGCGCGTGTGTGGGTATGTGTGTGTGTGTGTGTGTGTGTGTGTGTGTGTGTGTGTGTGTGCGTGCGTGTGTGTGCGTGCGTGTGTGCATATACATGGGAGAGAGATAGTGAGAAAAGAGGTGAAGAGAAGGAGAGGCAGAGACGGAGAGAGAAAGAGTGAGGCAACGAAAGAAGGAGATACAGAGACAAAAATAATGTGTGTGTGTGTGGTGTGTGTGTGTGTGTGTGTGTGTGTGTGTGTGTGTGTGCGTGCGGCATGCGTGCATATGTGTGTGTTTGTGTGTGTGTGTACCTGTGTTTGTCGGCATATACATGGGAGAGATAGTGATAGAAAGAAAGAGAGGCGGAGAGAAAGAGAGGCAGAGAGGGAGAGAGAGCGAAGTGGTGAGAGGAAGAGATTGAGACAAAAAGAGAGACAGAGAGAGACAGAAAGAGAGAGAGGAAAGGAGAGCAGAGGCTGATTCTGAACTAACGTCAGAGCAAATGAGTGCAGTTTAATGGGTTAATTATCAAAGTGTTAACTATCAATGTGTGAAAAATGCAAATGAGAAGTGAAATATGCAAACCGTAATTGAAGCACAAGAAGATGCTAGGTATAGGCAATGGATTAGGCAATGCTTAGAAAGCCAATGTTGAAGTAGGAAAATCAGTGACAGTCTTTCAATTATACTACCATTTGACATATTTTATTGAACTATTCAGTCGTTTTAGAATGCATGTAGACCAAGATTATATCAGTGTCCATGTGTCGTTGTTTCTGTCTGTGGGTGGATGCCTGCGTGCGTTAGCGTGTGTGTCTGTGTGTGTCTGAAGTAGAGAAACAGTGTGTGTGTATGTGTGACACAACATAATGTGTGCTAAAATCTCAGACACAGACTATTATCTAAGAAAAGCTTCTACGGCTGGTCCCCTCACAACCACCTCGAAGCCCACAGAGACACAGAAGAACCGACAAACAAAAGACAGCCATTAGACTGAAGTGGAGAGAGAGAGAGAGAGAGAGAGAGAAGAGAGAGAGAGAAGAGAGAGAGAGAGAGAGAGAGAGAGAGAGAGAGAGAGAGAGAGAGGAGAGAGAGAGAGAGAGAGAGAGAGAGAGAGAGAACGAGTGTGTGTGTGTGTGTGTTGTGTGTTGTGTGTGGTGTGTGTGTGTGTGTGTGTGTGTGTGTGTGTGTGTGTGTGTGTGTGTGTGTGTGGTGTGTGGTGGGGGGGGGGGGGGGGGGGGGGGGGGGGGCGCAGGCTGACCTGTTCCCCCCGTTACCTGGCCAGGCTGACTAGTGAGGCAGACACCGTCTCCATGGATACACCCCATCCTCCACCTCACTGGATCACAGCTCCAGCCACTCCCTACTCGTCTGAGATTCCCCAACATCAGCACCATCACAGCCAGAGACTAATCTGTTCCCATGGCAATAACCCAATTAAGTAAGAGGGGATAGCCATGGGGAGCCTGTGAGGGGAGGGGGGGGTCTTAGGGATGTGGAATACGTGACCTTGGGAACGTGAAATATGCAGTATTCTAACAATTTATTCTGTTTTACACCTGTTGCTATATAGTTATTGACGTGAACTATATCTGCATGCTGGCGCGCCCTCCATAACGGCTGCTGTCGACGATCACAGACTATTGTGTTTTTGGTCTATCTGATGTCCTTGTGACGTGTGTCCGTACGTTCTGTGCTGTACCACAAATTGCCTCCCGGAGGACATTAAGGTTTTCTAAAGACTAAGAGGATCCGATGAAATTAAAGATGAGCACCCGAGCAGATAAGCATCTCTGGAGGGCAGCCGGATATTAAGGACACTCGTATTAGGGCAGAGGGCGAGAGGAGACGGGTGGACTTGGATGAACATCGAGGGTCCGGGCTCAGGGTAGCGATGCGTGTCCAAACCATCCCAACTTAATGCTGGCCTTATATTCTTTTCCTCCTCTCGCTGCCTCATAATATTCCTCATCGCGGTTTTCACCGAGCAACGGGAAGCCTGTCACTGCTATTTACTTCAACAATGGCTTTCTAATAGCAATGCCTATTCTATTGCCTGTACCAGAAATCTTCTCGTAACTAACATTACAGTTTGCATATTTCACTCCTCATTCCTTAATTTGTATACAATCGACTGAAGCTCCCTTTCCTCAACCCTTAACGAATCGCCTTATCTCCTACCTTCCCCCTTCTCGCTCCTGGCTCGTTTTCCAAACTCTGTCCTCATAAGTCCCTTCAGGTCCATCTCACTCCCTCTCCCCCTCTCCCTCTCTCTCCTCCCTCCCTCTCCCCCTCTCCCTCTCTCCTCCCTCCCTCCCCTCTCCCTCACTCCCTTCCTCTCCCTCACTCCCTCTTCCCCTCCCTCCTCCCTCTCCCTCCCTCCCTTCTCCCTCCTTCCTCTCCCTCACTCCCTCCCTCCCTCTCCCTCCCTCCCTTCCTCTCCCTCACTCCCTCCCTCTCCCTCTCTCCCTCCCTCCCTTCCTCTCCCTCACTCCCTCCCTCCCTCTCCCTCTCTCCCTTCCTCTCCCTCACTCCCTCCCTCCCCTGCTCCCTCTTCCTCCCTCCCTCTCCCGCCCTCAATCTCTGTCCTCCTTAACGAAAGGCCGCCTCCTCTCGTCTCCCTCCTCTTCCTCTCCCTCCTCTTCCTCTCGCTCTCGTTCCCTTTCTCTTAGCCTAATGCGGTGCAGCCGTGCTGAGCACGTGAGCTGAATGCCAGGCACTTCGCCCGCCTCCCTGCGTGCGGAGCAGAGGGGAGCTGATTCCCAGTGCATGTGCAGCAGCGCTGATAAGGCTAAGCAGAGACCGCAGTGGACAGCATCCGAGAGCTGGCCTGGTTTCCATCCCTCCGACATGGGACGACAATGGGGAGCGACGTGGGAGAGACCGGGATGAGGGATGAGGGATGGAGGAAATGGGAAAGGGAGAGAGAGAGAGTGGACGAAGATGGAGAATGGCACATTGGAAGGGAGAGAGAGAGGGGGAGAGAGAGAGAGAGGGGGGGGAGAGAGAGAGAGAGGAGAGAGAGAGAGAGAGAGAGAGAGAGAGAGGAGAGAGGAGAGAGAGAGAGAGAGAAGAGAGAGAGAGAGAGAGAGAGAGAGTGGGAGAGAGAGAGAAAGTGGGAGAGGGAGAGAGAGTGAGAGAGAGAAAGAGGACGAGAGAGAGAGAGAGAGAGGAAGAGAGAGAGAGAGTGTAAAAGGAGAATAATACGGATAGAACGGGGGAAGTTAGAGGAGGAAGGAATGGGAACGATTGACAATACGCAGACAGATCAATCACTTCAGCCTCGGCTTAACCAACACAATACCGATTAGCACAAGCCGCTCCGCTCAGCTGTAAGTCACTATGATGAAAGCATTTGCTACAACGACTAAAAGTCATGTTTTCCACGATCCTTCGTCACAAAACATAACAGCCACAGTGATGAGGGAACACCAGACGATGCAAGTTACTGTGAGGAGCCGCAGCCCTCCTCAGCACTAAAAAAGAAAAGAAGTTCGCAAACTTTTTCCCATGCTCGTCAGCATAAACTGCGTGCCACGGGTATTCCCAGATAGCCTTGAAGATCAAGCAGAGGAAAGTGAGCGTGCAGGAACCGGCAGATAGGATCTCTTTGAACGCCGCCGCTGAGCTGTTCTCGAGGGCCCCGCGAATGTCGGCTCCAAGAAGCGTCAAGAGTTTCAGAGTTTCTGCCCGGACCGTGATCACCCGACTGAGCATTGCAAAGGTCTGGCAGGACGCGCCAAAGCAGCCCCTTGTTTCAGCCCATCTGTCCGGCCTGCTCCAGACGATGACATACCCGTCTGGGGGGAAAAAAACTAAATCTACAAGAACGTATTCAAAGCAGACGTTTAAGTCTCTCCCATGGCGTTGATTGCTAGGCTGCATACCACCTGTGGTGCAATATAGTGCCGCCGACTGACATCACCCGGCGTTGTCATGGCAACAACCGGGGGATTAATCGCTTGTCCCCTTCGCCCTCCATATGGGACGTTTCTTGTAAACGTCTTAATCGCTTTCTGTCGTTATAAAGTGCCCCATCGGATATCTATAGCTTTTATAAGTCAGCAATCTCTCGCAAACCGCGCCCTTTGAATATCGACAGAGGGCTATTTGGTGTGGTTTGGAGACGTTGATTCACTGAGACATTGATGTCAGCGGCAGATGTCAATGGGATAAACTGTGTGTGGGCGAAGCATTTACATTAAATTTACATTCAGGGCATTTAGCAGACGCTTTTAACGACGGCGGATTCAACCATGCGAGGTGTCTTGATCATTGACACCTCAGCACTCGACTAGAAGGAGCAGGAGATCGAACTACCAACCTTCCATGTACAAGTCAACCCACTCTACCTCCTGAGCTACTCTCGCCCACAGGCAGATGCTCGGGTTCAGAGTTAAGAGCACTTAAAGAAATGGGTCACCGAGAACAGAAGGGCTCCACTTCTACCTGTTCTTTGTACCAAAAAAGCAGCACATCAAACTAGTCCTCCAACAGAGATCTACAAACTCCCAGTCAGTGCTTGGCGTTCACCATGGTAACCGGGTCCAGATGAACACCGACCGCCAGCCAATGGGGGATGGATCGGCCCATTTGGCAGGTTGATGAAGGCTGGGTTTACTTATTAAAACTATAGCCTGGCTGCTCGCCATTTCCCTCCTGGTGGGGGAAAAAAACTAAACCTCCTAAAAACAATAAAGACGAGTTCCGCTCACCCATTGGCCAACTGGTCGTCGTCGTCGGGCAGGTTGCTGTCGCTAAGGTAACCGGACTTGAGGTCGGCGTCGTCGAGGCCCTCGATGAGCTCGATGCGCGAGGTGGAGCAGCTGCCCAGGCGGGCGGGGGGGCCCCGGGCGGGCGCCGTGTGGGCCCCGCCCCGGCCCGAGGCCACGCCCCCCTGGTACACGCTGCCCGCCGAGGAGGGGGCGTCGCCCGCCTGCAGCCGTGGCGAGGCCTGGCCGTGGCGCCAGGACAGCGGCGAGGAGCGGTTGGACAGGCTGGACATGCTGCGGGCGGTGGTGTCGTCGCTGTCGTAGCCCGCCGGGCCCGCCTCCAGGCAGCTGGGGAGGGGAGGGACCGCAGGTTCACCTTGGTGTTACATTAACTTTACGTTATGTTACTTTAACTTTACTTTATGTTACATTAACTTTACTTTATGTTACATTAAGTTACATTAGCTTTACTTTAGATTACATTACTTTTACTTTATGTTATATTACCTTTACTTGACGTCACATTATTTAGTTACCTTAGCCTTACTTTAGATTACATTACCTTTACTTTATGTTACATTACCTTTATTTCATGTTACATTGCCTTTACTTTATGTTACATTATTTGGTTACGTTAGCTTTACTTTAGATTACATTACCTTTACTTTATGTTACATTACCTTTACGTTACATTATTTAGTTAAGTTAGCTTTATTTTAGATTACATTACCTTTACTTTATGTTACATTTTATAGTTACGGTAGCTTTACTTTAGATTACAATACCTTTACTTTGTTACCTTACCTTTATTTATGTTACGTTATTACGTTACGTTTACTTTAAATTATTTAGTTACGTTGCATTTACTTCATGTAACATTATTGAGTTACATTTACTTTATATTACTTTATTACGTAATGTTTACTTTATTTTACATTATTTAGTTAACTTTACTTTATATAACATTATTAAGTTACCTTTACTTTATTTTACAGTATTTAGCTATGTTTACTTTGAATACTTTTTACGTTTAATATACATTGCTTCGCATTGTGTCTAATGCTGGGTATATAACAATTTGTTAATTTTCTAACCGAAGATTCACTAGACATAACTTTAAACATGCACTATGTAAGGGTTCCAATTAGCGGCCTCTAGTGGCTTGAGTTGAAGCTAGAGATTAAAACTATCATTTTCAGAGGACTAAATGCGTTTTCGCACAACAAAACAGCCAAAACACTATTTCAGATAGGCTTATGGCTTAACGGGCTGAGGTAGAGAGTACCATAGTGCAGGTTTAATTGACCCTTACTTGTGATTCACCGACAGGTAAAATGCATTTACTTGACATTCCTAGTATCACATTACATCTCATTACATCTATTTCACGTAGGACTGCATTACATTAATGTTCATCCCATTACTCTGAGGTCCCCTTACATCACTTTGACTCAACATTAGTCTACGTGTATTACATTACTCATATATGACACTACTTTTAATGGGGGGTACTGGGGGAGAAATACACAACAATCTCAGGAACCTCGAAAACACGGAACCAAAACACTCAGGACATGTCCAGCCACCCAGAAACGGAGAACAACATGGATGCCACAAAAGATTTCGAGCAAACTCTTGATTTGCTCAGGAAAGAACGAACATGGCAGAAAAGCAGATTTTTCCTCCTCCTGGTTCCGAGGTATCCACAGCGACGGTGGAAGACTGCTGACCCACTTACGAAAGAACCGCTGGGGGCTAAAGAGTTGAGGACCAGGGAGGGGCAAGGCAAGTGGACCAGGCCAGGGGGACGGAGTCGGACTGAGAGGTCCTAGCTGGCAGGGCCTCTCTATCTGTCTCTCCCTATTCGTCATGCTCTATTGATTTCTCTTCTTCTATTTCCCTCTCCCTCCCTCTTCTTATGCATTTTACTCCTCTCTCTCACGCTCTCAAGCAGAGGCTGATGTGATAGATCTGTCTTCGTATTCTCAATCATTCCCATTCCTCCCTCCTCTACCTCCCACTTTCTATCTATCATATTCTCCTCTCTCTCTCTCTCTCTCTCATTCTCTCTCTCTCTCTCTCTCTCTCTCTCTCTGTATCACTCTCTTTTAATGCGTTAACCTCTCTCTCTTTTTATGCATCTCTCTCTCTCTCTCTCTCTCTCTCTCTCTCTCTCTCTCTCTCTCTCTCTCTCTCTCTCTCTCTCTCTCTCTCTCTCTCTCTCTCTCTCTCTCTCTCTCTCTCTCTCTCTCTCTCTCTCTCTCTCTCTCTCTCTCCACATTACCCCCTGACTCTCTTTATTTTTCTCTTTGCTCTCTATGTTTTCCTTTTCTATCTCTCTCCCTGACCCTGCCTCTCCTTGTATCTCTGTTGTATTAACCCTGTTTCTCCTTGTATCTCTGTTGTATTAACCCTGTCTCTCCTTGTATCTCTGTTCCTATGTTGTATTGCCTCTGTCTCTCTCTTCCATTGTCTTGTTTTCTCTCTCTGTCTGTTTGTCTGTCTCCTTTCTTATTCTTTTTTCACTATCACAAGCCAACGCCCACCAATCCACGCGACACACTTCTACTGTACATGTGCATAAACTATCATCGACCCCAGATCTGAGGGGAACTGGCTTCAAACAGCATCTATTAGCCCACATGCATGGAGGAGAAATCTGCAGTGGCCTGTAAATGGGTCGGATTTAGAAATGTCCTTGCTTTGACTGAGTCGCGGGGGCGCGTCTACTGATTGCATAACTAGCTACAGCCTGCCTTCTGAATGAATAATGCACTGGCACTGGAAAACGTGGAAGTATTTTTACCCATGGCAGATGGATAATTCATCTAGTCAAGGACGCGATGCTCTGTCAATCGGATCGGAAAGACTCAAAGAAGAAAAATAAGAGTTTTGTCATCATCTGTTGGAAGGAAGGTGAATATAGTAAATAATCTAACAAGAATCAATAAGGGAAACTCAGGTGACAGTGGAGTACTACGGGGATATCAGTTGGCACCAAATACATGCCTCTCTCATCGTCCTCCTCTGCCCTTGTCTCATCTCCTCTCTCCTCCCCTCCCCTCCTCTCTGCTCCTCTCCCTTCGTCTCCTCTGCCATCATCTCCTTTCTCCTCATCTCCTCTCTCTCCTTTCCACTTGTTTCCTCTGCCCTCATCTCCTCTCTCCTTGTCTTCTCTCCCCTTGTCTCCTCTCCTCTCCCTTCCTCTGCTCTTTCCTGGTCTCCTCTTCCCTCATCTCGTTTCCTCTGCCCTCACCTCCTCTCTCCTTGTCTCCTTTCCTCTCCTGTCTCCTCTGACCTCCTCACCCCGCTGCCTGTCTGATAACCAATGGATACTAGTGACCTAGTTAGTGATCTGTTAACTAGGGCTTGAGCTAACCCTTATTCAGATGGTTGATAAATGAAACCTAATCTGAAATGTCAAATAAAGAATGTAAAACAAGAATCACTTACGCATGGAGTTGAGCAAGAAGAAGCTTATATACTGTATGGTATTTGCCTAATTCAAATGACTACTACTACTGCTACTTCTACTACTACTACTGTTGATACTAATACTACTACTAAAACTACTACTTCTACTACTTATAATTATACTGCTACAGTACTTCTCCTCCTCCTCCTCCTGCTACTGCAACTACTGTTACTACTACGACTTCTACTACTACTACTTCTACGACTATTAATACCTCCACTACGACTACTACTACTACTACTGCTCTACGAGTCACTGTGAGCCCACTTGTTGGAGGGCCCTTACGGGTTAACGCTGTAAGAAGCAGAGCCAGGCCTGGCCTGGAGCAAGGTGACAGAGCAGCAGAGGAGAAGCAGCGTCTCCCCGGGGACACCAGGTGTCCTCCGCTGGAAGCCGTCTCCTGGAGACAGCTGCACACGGATCAGCCCCACACAGGGGAAGCAGGCGGGGAGAGACGCAGAGCCCGGATCCAGGCCAGGGGCCCCGGCACGCACCCCACTGCACACTGAGGGACTTTCCCAGAGCTCTGTATTATGTTCGGAGTGCAGTATACTCTTGTCATCATTTCAGTGCATTATTTATTGAATGGCTTAGAGATACTTAGAGGTAAAAAGAAAAAAAGCATACTTTATATATTTGGCTAGCCTACATTCTAAAGAATGTAGGCTAGCCAGAGTCTAAATTGTATTTCGTTAACATTGACTTAGTTCAAAATTCAACAATCAGAACCAAAATTTTATTAAACAGAACCGTGCACAAACAACGCACAACAACACGTTCTGTCTGAACGCACAAACAAACAAACACACGCAAAACGTTTAGCATCTAGCTAGCTCACCGTGCTAACCCCTTATGTAGCCGTTTTAATTACCCAGACTAATCCTGAGAGGGCTTCTTCAGCCCATGACCTCATGACCATGAAACCCGATCAGCTATTGGACGGACCCCCCTCCCTCAGCACTCCCGGCTGGCTGAACCAATCAGAGTCCACGTGAGGCTGTTATGAATCGATCGGAGCGCGTGAGTCCGCCGCTGAAGAGCCTGAGAGCCCGGGCGTGTTGCATTTCTCAGCCTTCGGTCCGTGGGTGTTTCCACTGATATCTGGCATAAACAAGAGGCCCTAAGCACACACAGATGTACGCTGTTACACAGAGATACACTGACGCAAAGCCTCGCTCGAGACGCACAGTTCATGATCGTAAGTCATTGTAGTGTCCAGCCAAGCGTCATAATTAGCTAATTAACACGGTCGTCGCGTCACCGTCAGAGGATCGATGAGGGGTCTAAATAACAAGTGTAACCAGCCAGATCGATGGCTGGCTGGAGGGAAAACGTGGAGTGGAGTTTCCGGTCTTTGACCTCGGAGTTGCTCACCAGGTTCCGCAAAAAACTCAAAACTCGCTTATTCAGAGTTTACCTAGACTCTGCATAGCGACCCCCCTTACCCTGCCAACCCCCCCCCCCCCCCCCCCCCCCCCCCCCCCCCCCCCCCAACACACACCCCTCTTTCTCACGTATTGTCTATCAAACGTCCGGGCACTTAAAAATAGTACCTAGCATCGTATACCATCTCATCCTAGCTAGCCTTGTTGTATACGGGGAATGGGTCAACCTAGCGATTGGTAGTGCTTGGCACTTGGTTCTATGAACGTCCTTACTGCACCGACAGAGATTTATTGTTTCTCTTTCATCTTACAAATATACTTATTGTAAGTTGCCTGGGATAAAAGCGCCCGCAAAATGCCCGAAATGTAAATGAAAGGAAAGGACGTCGAGTCTCCTCGGGAGCAATGGTGGGTCACCATCGTGACTCTTTTCAATAGCTCATACAGACAGGGGACGCCACAACTCTCTGCCCAGAGCAGTCAGGGTGGGGCATCTCGCTCAGGGACACCTCGACACTCAGCTAGGAGGAGCCGGGGACCGAACTAGCGCCCTTCCGGTCACCAGCCAACCCGCTCGACCTCCTTGGCTACTGCCGGCCCCTATGACCCTGGAGCGGTCAGGGCCCGGTTCAGACCCCAGGTGCGATCCAGCCCCCCAATTGCGTACCTGTGGCTGAGCTGGGACCCCCGCAGGCTGGACATGGTCTCCTCCAGGTTCTGCCTCAGGTCCAGGACGTTCTGCACCGTGCGCTTCCTCTGGGACTCCGGGTCTAGAACAGGAAACATCAGCCTTAGTTGGTCATGTGGTACATTCACTATTAACATTAAGTCATTAAGTGATCAACATTAATTGAATAAGAATGCAGTCAAGTCCAGTCCACTCATCACAACTATGGACTGGACTTGGCTGCATTCTTATTGAAGTTATTATTGTTATTTATTTTTTTTACTTATCTATTTATCTTTTTTTTTTATTTTTTTTATTTATTAATATAATTGTATTTATATACTATGCCAGTGGTGATGCTCTAAACTTAATTTCGTTGATTAACTCTGTTAAACAAGGACAATAAAGAAATCTGAATCTGAATCTGAAGTCATAATATATCAGTTTCAGCTGGTCATTTGGTACATTCAGTTTTAACATTAAATCATAAAATATCTGTTTAAGTTGGTCATGTGGTAAATTCAAAATTAACATTAAGTCATAACATATCAGTTTCAGCTGGTCATTTGGTACATTCACTATTAACATTAAGTTATAAGATATTACCTTTCTATCCTAAATTATATTCAGTTTGGCATTTTGGAAACATCCACTATTTCACTGTTTAGTCATTTATCGGATGGATTAGTCCAAAGCAATCTACGGTGAGTTCAGGTACATGACATCGAGGAGCAGGTAGGGGTTGGACAGTGAATATAGATAAATATCATGAAGGAGCAGGTAGGGGTTAGGCAATGAAGTCCGATACATTTCATTAAGGAGCAGGTAGGGGTTAGGCGGTACAGAGACAGGTCATTAAGGAGCAGGTAGGGGTTGGACACTACAGAGCCAGGTCATTAAGGAGCAGGTAGGGGTTAGACAGCACAGAGACAGGTCATTAAGGAGCAGGTAGGGGTTGGACACTACAGAGACAGGTCATTAAGGAGCAGGTAGGGGTTAGACAGTACAGAGACAGGTCATTAAGGAGCAGGTAGGGGTTAGACAGTACAGAGACAGGTCATTAGGGAGCAGGAAGGGGTTAGACAGTACAGAGACAGGTCATTAGGGAGCAGGTAGGGGTTAGACAGTACAGATACAGGTCATTAAGGAGCAGGTAGGGGTTAGACAGTACAGAGACAGGTCATTAAGGAGCAGGTAGGGGTTGGACAGATAAAGAAGAAGGGGTGTGTTTGTGCGTGTGCGTGTGTACCTGCATGCGTGTGTGCGTGTGTGTGTGTCTGTGTGCATGTGCGTGCGTGTGTGTGTGTTCATGTCTGCATTATTTACGTCCTGACTAGGGGTCTGGACCGGAATGTGGGGCGGGCCGGCATTACACATTCAAGACATATTGTCATTAATATTCAGGCACATTTCACGCCACGGTTGCCATGGTAACGCCCACTTCCACCGGCTCCCTTCCACCCTTCTCCCCGGCCCAGTCCTGGTTTTCGCAGCACAGGCAACATGAGAATCCACCAAATGTTTAAGAGACCATGGTGTGTGTGTGTGTGTGTTTTTTTTTGTGTTACGCACAATTTAAAAACCATTCATCCCCTTCCTGTCCCGGTATGAGCTGAGCGCTAATCAAGACAAATGTGTGTTGGTTTTTTCATTTGTTCTTTTTGCTCGCTGGCTCTAGCTCCCGCCTCATTAAATCAATACCCTAGTTCCTCCACCGTACGTCCGGGTGTGAGACCCGAGGTGAACGAGGAATAGAACCTTCCGGAGTGAACCAACTGAGAGCTGAGGTTAGTAATATAACTTTCCAGACTGAACCAACTGCGGGCGAGAAACTGGGTTTTCCACCCTGGTGAGTCAAAGACGTTCCCCATGATCCCCTGTGGGAAAGAACCGGGGTTTTCAGTGCATTCTGTACGTTAAGCGTTTGAGCGCGGAGGGGCGTGTCAGGGATCAGGACTCATGGGAGTATGCTGGTCTCATCTGGAGAATCGAGCGAATGCAGCAGAAAGTGTGGCCGTGGGCTTTGGAAGAGGTCGGGTTTGGAACACACATGTGGGCATGTGCACGCAAACACACGATGGCACGCACACATTCACCTAAGCACACACATGCACGCACACACGATAGCACGCACACACACTCACACACACTATAGCTCGCACACACACACACACACGCGCACACACACACGCACACACCCACTTATTCAAATGCATGTTTTGGTGCCTTAACCACACCTAGCCGATGCAATTACAGTGAGCAACGGTGGCTTACAGTAATTGCATTGGCGAGTTGTGGTTGATTGACAAGCAAACACACGCATACGCACACACACAAACACACACTAATCAAACTGCATGTTTTGGTGCCTTAACCACAACTTGATTGACGTTGACTCCCAACTGATCCCAACGGAATACTTCCGGAAGTCTATAAGAAACATGACGGCGAACGGGAAAGTAACAGCGAAAAGTTTCCGTTGTCCAGCTGCGTATCGTTTTGATGACAGGGTGAATTCACAAGCCCCAAAACGAACGACACATCCAACAACTTTATGGAGACCAGACGACGGATGGAGTCTACAGAGCGAGCCAGGAATCCCCCGGTGTAACGCTGATCATATTTCATCGGTATTGATATATTCGGTGGGATGTTGAGGTGCTTTTTTTATGGACATAAAATGGGAGTGGTGCCATTGGTTTGAGATTGATTGAGAACAACACAGTATATGATAGCTTGTTCCTGTGTGGGCCTCCTTGTTCCTGAGTTCATCGCTCTCAAACTCCCGGCCTCTTTACTGAGCTCCAGGGTGCAGATAAAAGGCAAAAGATCGCTGTATAAAGAGACATAAACTTTGACTGTTATGGAACAGAATGCCTCTAACAGTATGGCTCCATATATTCAGTGTACAAGGGTGCTTTTACAGTTTGGAAGAAATATTGACTTCTTAGTAGTCATCAGTATAGCTATAGGGATATTTCTGGGAAGGCAGAATAGACCAAGGATTAGGTAAGATATTACACATGCTGCTCCTAATAAGAGAGCATCTGATATATTATATTACACTCTGATATTCATTATATCCTATTAGTGTTTGATTAGGAGCCATTGCTCACATGTGTAAATGACCAACAGCTAATTTGGGAGCTTCTCAATTTAGAGGTTGAATTGAATTATACACGCGATGAAACCTTGCATATTGAGTCTTCGTTAAAGCCCTTGTCACAATGGATCTGTGTTGAGGAGACTATCTGTGTTTGGCACTCAACTATTCAGGAAATATATTGTTTTGACAACTTTGCCTTGAAGCCAACTGTATGGAGGCCAACAACAAATTGAACTCACATTCATTACATCCCGCAGGAAAAGACGGTACGTATACTGAAACTCTAAATATTTAGTCTCCATGGAGATCAAAGCTCAGCAGACAACAAAATCATTGGAGGTTTAGATAGCAAGGCCATGTGCTGTATCTTATGTTGCTGAAATATGTATGATCTCGATTATAGCCTGCTACTTGAAAAAACACTAGAAATGTTTGGCTGGTTTTAAGTGAAGAGCAAGCCACCACCTCCCTTATCTATATAAGTTTTTATCTATCTATCTATCTCCCATCTCCAACTTCCCTCTTTCCATCCCTCTCTGTCCCATAACCTTGCTCTGGTTTCTTAGCGATCTCCCTGCTCTTCTCTCCTCTCTTCTTTCTGAACTTGCGGTCCTGTCCACTTGCATCTCTCTCTCTCTCTCTCTCTCTCTCTCTCTCTCTCTCTCTCTCTCTCTCTCTCTCTCTCTCTCTCTCTCTCTCTCTCTCTCTCTCTCTCTCTCTCTCTCTCTCTCTCTCTCTCTCTCTCTCTCTCTCTCTCTCTCTCTCTGCATTGTCCAATTACTGGACAATTCTTCTCTTTCAACATTGAAGGTTTTTTTGTGCTGGTAATGAAACCCAAAAGTTGGATTGTGTAGACTGCATTTATTATTATTATTATTATTATTATTATTATTATTATTATTATTATTATTATTATTATTATTATTATTATTTATTATTATTGACCTTGACCTAGCATACAGCTACCATGCAACATGCTAGCTAACATGCTGGGTATGATAGCCGTTTGGCAAATATTGAAATCCAAGCATGTTCTGGGAAGTCCCATCTCACAGAGGGGTGAGTACTGAGCAATGGTAGAAAATGTTCTGTCACGTTGTACAAAGTTGTGTGTTTAATTCAGTGACTGATCCTATTAAGTAAGTCAGCCATGTGTTGTCGCACAACACAACCACCCTCTGTCTGGGGACACAACAGACTGCCTTCATATATTTTTGATTCACTTACGCAGAGGAAATACGGGCTCTGTGTGTGCCATTGTAAACACCAATATGGCTTTGCAGTCTATGAATAGATCTGTATAGAGCAAGTTTATATTACTGTACCACTACAGCTATTGCTTTTTACTGCTATTTTTTTATTTAGCCATAGAGAAAAAACGCAGAAGCAAAGACAGTTCATATAGCTTATTTAAAGCATTCGAGTCTTTAACCCAAAATTTGCGTCCTCAAATGCATAAATTATATGATGAGTTCCAAACATCTATTAATACTGCAGCCAGTGACATGTCTTGTGGAAGAATGAGAATGTAGAAACTGTTCAACATCCTCCAGACATAATGTGATCGTTGAGTGGCAGGTGGCTTTCCCCGCCCCCCTGAAAACCAAACACTTGTCTCTGTGGCAGATTGTCATCCTAAATGGTCATGCATAATTCATCAGGCTGATAAATTAATTATAAATATATATATTTTGGGTGGGGGTTGGAGGGGGGCAGTCGAAGATAATGACCTCAGGTTATTACAACACCAGCCAGTGTACTTCATTGTTATGGTAAGACATGCTAGCCCGGAGCATGGGCTGATGAATCTTTAATGCACTGAGGTTATAAAACCAGCGCTAGGTGCGGTATGGTGCGACTCTGAGGAACCTCAGTGCCATAAAACAGGGCCAGGGTTATTGACTCACATGAAATATAGCAGTTTAAAAACTTGGGAGCGGCTAATTGATTGGTTCCGAGGCGCTGGGTCTTATGTGATCGGCCCCCGTATGCCCTAATGAAGCGTGAACGACGCGCTGAATCAGTGTAAAACGTATTCATTAGGACGAATCAGGCGGCCGCATCACAACATGTACTATCAAGTACAGTAGAGATCAGTTCACCGGCCAATCTGCAAACGCATGGATGTCAATTGCTTAAAGGGGCAGGCTACTAAATGGTAAATGGACCGCACTTATACAGCGCTTTTTCGAACCAGTGGCCACTCAAAGCGCTTTACAATAACATTCACCCCTTCATGAACACATACAGGGTGGCGTCAACCACGCAAGGCGACCGCCAGCTCGTCTGGAGCACTTAGGGTGAGGCGTCTTGCTCAGGGACACCTCGACACTCAGCTAGGTCGAGCTGGGGATCGAACCAGCAACCTTACGTTTACCAGCCGACCCGCTCTACCTCCTGAGCCACATGCCGCTAATGTAGGGGCTAGGACGTACATCTCCTAGCAGAAAGGCACCGGGTTCGAGTCCCGATGTCCCCAGCCTAGCTGTAGTCAACTTTGACCTCTGCTTGTCTCCTTAACGACATGGGAGCTGAAATCCTCAGAAAAGACGCTGTGGATGAAATCGTCTGCAAAACGACTGCAGAACGACAATTTAGGGTCACTATTTGGAACCTACGTGCGCGAGGACATGAGGGATTTGAACCCATGTGGAGAACAACCACGTGCACTGTAATTAGGATCCACAGGCTGGGACTGGACACTCCTCTTCAGACCGGTGTGGTCAGAGAACCAGGACAGCCTGCTATTTAGACGTGGTATCTTTAGAAACCGGGCTGCAGGGCCCTGTACAGTACGAGGTTGTTATTTCACTCCTCACTGTCTCGGCTGAGAATGCTATCGTCCCCGACTCATCTGCCGGGGTTATGGAGTTGCACTACCTTTTAGAATATGAGCAGTATGGAGCAGAGTAAATCCATATTTAATCAACCCCTTCTTGGGGTCTTCTCAAAGGACAGTAATTCCTTTAACGTTTACTAAATAGATTTAACATGACCCATTTTCATTCAGCTTCTCTGGACCAAATTGGCACGATTGCAAATAAATTCCCCAGTGGAGCCTGGCATTCATTTAACCATCCCCCTCCTGGAATACGGTGGGAATCCTCTGCACTCAAAACAGAGATTTAATAATTGAATTGTATATCGCATAGCGTCGATACATTTCAGTTATTGTGATTGTTGTGAAAAACAAATGTATGATATTGCCTACCAAACAGCTGCATATTTTCAGTATGACAAAATCATCAGTGAATTATTTAATAATTTCCTATTTTAATCCAAACCTCAAAAACACACAATAATGACTGAGTGCATGCATTATTTGCATCACCCGACACCTACCATGCAGATGCTTATTCTAACTAGTATTACAACATATCAACTATTCTGTAATATCTTGCAACAGACCCTCAAGAATCCACCTTCAACTACCCGGCCTATGTATACTCTAACCCCAACACTAGTATTATAACCACCACCGTCTAATCAATTATTCTGTCATATCTTGCAACAGACCCTGAAGGATCCACCTGCAGAGAGGAGGACGAAGATAAGCCCCTCTGCCATCTTCCCCGCCGTCGTCCGCGCGGCGCTCTACCGCCAACGCCATCTGTCCAGCGCCACGGGTGAACGGGACAGGGAGGGGGCTAAACGTGTGTCTGACGTACACCTTGGAATAAACCTCCGGTACGGCGTGGCTGCCTTCCCGCTCTCTGTTTAGCCGGGCCCCACACGTCGCCTAGCCTAGCATGCTAACAGCTAGCAGCTAGCATTGGGAATCAGACTCCCGGGGATCTAACAAGGCCGTTAACTGATAAGCAGATCAGAGTGCCGGTATCCCAACCCCGGGGGATGCCCAACGCACCAGCGTTATTAAAACAGGAGGCAAGCACACCCTCGACGCACGTGCAACAGCACCATCGCCCCCTCTGAGCCGACGCAGGCCCAGGGTAGATCACAACCGATAGACTCAAGGTTTCTCTTAAAGGAATGATAAGAGAGGATGAAGACGATCCACGCCTCACTCGTATTCAAACAGCCGTGCTGCCGACGCAGGAACAGCAAACCACGGAGGCAGCGTGTAAACCGAAGTGAGAGAGAGAAGACAAAGCCTGCTGTTGCATAGAAACGGCGTCATTAACTCCGCCGCCGGCGCTGCGGTCGACATTGAACCGCCCCCCCATCCCCCCACTTCCCCCGAGAAGCCCCCCCAGGAGAGAGGCGGTAGGTTCCATCCGGCGGCAGGTGGTCTCAGGTGGCCGTCAGGTGGGCCGCGCGTTAGCCACGCCGGGGCTGTTGACATCGTTAAACGAGGGCCAATCACGGGGCTCCCTCGGTGTTGAGCGGACCCGCTCCGGTGTCTACTCACCCAGCATCTGGCTGAAGAGCAGCTGCTCCAGGTCTCCCAGCACCGTCACCACCAGCTCGGGGTCCACCTTCAGGAAGGCCTTGTTGTCCCCAGCACCCCCACCGCCACCACCACCACCACCGTCCTCCCCGGAGCTCCTACACCCCACGTCCCCCCCGCCAGCGTCCGCCCCCTGCTTCTTCCCCTTGCCCGCCTTGCAGGAGAGGATCTCGTCGTCCGACTTGCCGTCCTCGGGCGCCGCCTTGCTCAGGGGCTTCACCTCGGCGTAGGGGCCCCGGGGGATGCGGCTCTGGCTCTTCCCCAGGGCCGACTGGGCGGCCAGCGGGCTGAAGGGCCGGGCCTTCGCCGTGAACAGGGAGTGCTCCGACTTGGAGAGGTTGCGCGAGAGAGGCGCGCCGCCGGCACCCACTCCCGGGCCCCCCGCCGGGCCCCCGGGGGTCCTGGCTCGGCCCGGCTTGCCCGCCCCGCCGCCGCCGCCACCGCCTCCGGTGCGGGACGCCATGTCGTCGCACCACTTGGGCTCGTACAGGTGCAGCTTCTTCTCTGCGTCCGTGAGTACGGCCAGGTTGGTCATGGAGCGCTGCTTGCGGAGGTTGGACGACACCGGGAGCCGTCCCTCGGTGCTGCCCGCCCGGTACACCCGCAGCTCCCCGCGCGGGACGCCCGGCGGGCCCCCGGGTTTGGCCCGCTTGGGGGCCGCCATGCCCACGGCTTTGCCGCTGCTGGGCTGGCCGTACGCCTTGGTGCTGTCGCTCCTCTCCATCTTCTCCCCCGACCTCCTCTTCCTCCTCCTGCTGCTCCTCTAGGTACTCTCACGCCGCCGCCTGCATGCCAGCGGGCCGGGGAGCATCAACAGGGGGGAGAGACGAGGAGGAAGAACCACGCGCAGCCTTCCCGCTAGAGTCCGCCCCTCCGCTCGTCGTCAGGGGAACCGCAGCCGAGCGGCCGGGCGATGAGCGGCGTAGAAGGGAGAGAGAGCTTCCTGCAGCAGTCCTCTGCAGCCTTTGCCGCCGTTACCGGAGAGAGAAACCCCCCCCTGCCGCGATGCTATCCCCCGTCTCCGTCGCTGGCTGGCGGTCCGCTGCAGCTGTTGCGACGCTGCCCCAGACGCTCCCTTTTCCACTGCTCTCCTCCTCTTCTCCGCGTCTCTCTCTCTCTCTCTCTCTGTTCCTGCCTCCCCTCCTCCCTCTCCTCTCCTCCTCCTCCTCGTTTTCCACTCCCTCCCTCCAGCTCCTTCCGCGGAGCCGAGCAGCAGCAGAGTGACAGAGGAAGCGCAGGCAGGCGCAGACACAGCCCCTCCTCCCTCCCTCCCTCCCTTCCTCCCTCCTCCCTCCCTCCTCCCCCTCTCTCAGCAGCCTCTCCCTCTCTCCTCCTCCCGTGCCGGTCCGCGCTGTGCCGTGTGTGTCTCAACAGAACGGGCATTGAATTAAAAGCCACTCGGGGTCCCAAACCGCCTTGTGTTTTATTGTGTCCTTCTGAGATTATTGTCTTCACACGCTGCCCTCCTCACCTCCGTCTCTCCCCCTCCCTCCCCTCTGTACCTTTTTCCTTTGTTCCTACCCTCCCCCTCCTCCTCTTCCATCGTCTCCTCTGGGCTGGTTCAGGCTGGATGCGATCAAAATAAGGCAGGCATCAGGATGCTGGTCGCACGGCACTGATGCCAAGACGAACAGCCCGCTGGATTTAACGCGTCGATCGTTTATAGTATATTGATTCGGTGTGGGGTTTCCGAGGTAGTAGTAGTGTTTTTAGACACTCGTGGGCTATGATTCCCGAGGTCTGAATCCCACACACACGAAGCAGTGGATTGTTGAGATTATCAGAGATTTATCCTGTCTGAGCTTCCGATAATATCAATACTGGATCGTAATCTGACATCTGACATCATATGCTTTATTGGAACTGGGTATGAATGTAAAATCCTGATGGAATTGAAACACATGATGTTTAGCAGATGTCATTTCACAACAATGCCATGACATTTCCCTCAATTTGTTGATGTGAGGATACGTTTAGGGTAAATTGTAGGAATTAATTAATTTTAAAAAATACTGCAATGGACTGGCAACTCATGAATGGTTGTGTTTTATGTATGTGAAATAAAATGCAATGGTATTTGATTACATTTGTGTCATCGTAAACAACAGCAAATTACAAATAGATAAAATACAATCAAAACTAGCTACATAATGACTTCCCACATACAGACAGAGGAAAGAGAGAGAGAGAGAGAGAGAGAGAGAGAGAGAGAGAGAGAGAGAGAGAGAGAGAGAGAGAGAGAGAGAGAGAGAGAGAGAGAGAGAGAGAGAGAAACAGACAGAGAGAGCAGGGAAAGTGACACAGAAAAAGAGAGAGATACAGAGAGAGAGAGTGTGAGTGTGAGAGTGAGAATGAGAGAGAGAGAAAGAGAGAGAGTCAAAGCACCAAATCAATAATGTATGGACAGATGGACCCCCTACTCTGTACACAACGAGGCCACAGGGTACATTGATATTGAATATATTAATTCAGTTTTCATCAAATATAATATACTGTATGTGATGAAATCCCTGATTATTGTTCTACACACCTTAAATGTATTAGGCTCATTAAACCCACCGAGATGCATACACCACCAGCCCCGAGATATTCCATAATCCCCACCACTATGAAGCCCCATGGGCCCTGAAGGATCTATTGCACTGTACCCATGCAACCATGCAGCCATGCACCATGGAAACCACTGGTGTGGCAACCTTTAGGACATACACACACACACACACACACACAGACACTACACTGGACAGACACAGACACACACACACACACACACACACACACACACACACACACTACACTGCGCACACACACAGACACACGCACAGACACAGACAAACACACACAAACACACACACACACTGCACAGACACAGACACACACACACCCACACACACACTACACTGCACAGACACACACACATGCACTACACTGCACAGACACACACACATGCACACACAAACACAAGCACACAAACTCTACACTGCACAAACACACGTGCGCTACATTCACTACAACACACACACACACACGTTACACTGCCCACACACACAAACACACACTTACCCACATGCATGATGACAAATGCGTTACACTGCACACACAAAGACAAACACACACTTCACACATGCATGCTGACATATGGGCTACACTGCACCCACACACATGAGCCACACACACACACACACACACACACACACACACACACACACACACACACACACACACACACACACACACACACACACACACACACACACACACACACACACACACACACACGCATACTACTCAAGAGCTGAAGAGAGGAAATCTGGAGTGTATTCCATCCAGGTCCTTCAGTAAAGAATGTGTCTTTAAGCGTATCAATAATGTCACGAAGACGTTAGAATAAGCAAACCTTTGTTCAGCTTCCTTTTTCTCTCCCTGAATTAATTATACTTATTCTCCATTTGTTTACACTTACTGTCGTCGTTTGGTTAGGGCATGTTTGGACGAGAAAAACTTAGTACCGAGTTGTATAAATAAAGTTATGATTCACAGTTTTTACTAATCTGGAGGATGAATGTTGCATTTGCGTTGCGTTCCTGCTCAGTGAGCAGATTAATAAATAAATTCTCTTCAAGGATCACTCGATATGTCAACATTTATTTTTGCAGCTGCATTAAATTTCTACTACCCTGATATTTCACAGATATATTCTCTGTATTAGTTATATTTCTGTATTCTTAATCAAATACTGTATCTCTTCTGGATGGCCTGTACCTTCTGCTGTGATTTCCTTATCTCTCATCTGGGATTCATCCCACACATCAAGTAATTAATGTATGCAGTTATTGTATTTTTTATGTCCTTGCACTTAAAAATAATACTTAGCATTGTGTGTTAAGTATTGTGTAGCATCTTATCCTATCTATCGTTGTTGTATACAGGGAATAGGATAACCAAGTAATCGTTAGTGATTGGCACTTGGTTCTATGAACATCCCTACTGTACCGACAGCGATATATTGTTTCTCTCTTCATCTGATAAAATGCCCTGAATGTTAATGTAAAGTTTTCCAGCAACCATACATATGAAAACAGCCCTCGTCTCAAGACCCCACTGTGTCTCCGGACGTCACTGTGTCTCCAGACCTAACTGTATCTCCAGACAACACTGTGTCTCTGGACCCCACTGTGTCTCCAGAGACCTCACTAGCTCTGTGGACCCTCTGTGTCCATCACACTCCAATGCATCAAGAATGTGCTCCTTTTGAAAAGAGGCTCTCGTGACTCCGAGATCGCTGTGCTTCTCCGACGTGACGAGAAGGGCTTTAGCTGAAACAACTCCATGGCTTGTTCCCCTCAAATCACGAGTGCCCTGACCGCTCCCCGGCTGGGAGAACCGGGTTCCTTGATAAGCACGGCGGTAGGGCGGTTCATCGAAGCTCAGCAGCGGTGACGCGATTCATTCATTCATTTGTTTCACTTCTACACCAGTGGATCTGGCGAACAAACGCAACCCTGATCCGAGGGAAAACAGACGGACGGAGTCGACCCGAGCAGCTGACGCACGGAGCAAACAGTGTGTTCTGGGCCGAGCTGTCGTGAAACATTGACTCGACGCGCAGAGAAGACCGGACTAGAGACATGCTGTTTTTCCACTAAACATTCGCTCAAGCTTCAGAGGCTGATTTTGAGGCTGAATAATTTGTTCTTCCGTGGTCTGAGCGGTCTGGTTTGTATCAGCCGCGTCAGGCCGGGTGGGTCGTCGTGGTGGTGGGGTGAGGTCGTGTCCTGGCTCGACACTCTGTTACATGTTCAGAGCTAATGGACGAGGTGGAGGGCCACCCTTCCCCAGGAGGCCAGAGGGTGGAGATGGATCCAGCCTCGAGTTTCTCAAAACATCTGGGCCCCGTTCTCACTCACGCTCACTCTCTCTCACAGGGACTGTTAAAGAGTGTGTGTGACTGTGTGTACGTGTGACCGTGTACATGTGTCGTGTGTGTCATCATAAGTGTGTGTCTGTTCGAGTAAGTTTGTGTTTGTGTGCAAGGATGTACTAGTGTGTACGTGCATACACACAGATGCACACAGACTTATACATCCTCTCTCACTCTGACACACACACACACACACACACACACACACACACACACACACACACACACACACACACACACACACACACACACACACACACACACACACACACACACACACAGTGTGTACGTTTAAGTAACGGTTTGGTGCTGGCGACAGTAACACAGCTGTGCGCCGTACATTCCTCCGGACAAAGTGTGTAATCATTCTGCAGCCGGCCAGCTGCCGCCGTGTTGCCGTGACGACCGTGACACGATGTATAAAGTAACGCCACCGGGGACGTCCACATGTTGACGAGAGCCAGCGCAAGGGGCTTGGTGTCGGCTGCCCCGATGCACGTCCGTCCACACGTCCACCCGTCCACACGTCCAACGGTCTGAATGTGAGCGGTGGGGAGAGCCACAGAGCCGACGGTAACCGAAGAGACGAAGAGCACCTCCTCACCGGTGAGGTCATCGTGTGGGGGGGTGAAAAAGGGGGCGTGGCAGCAGCAGGATATTGTAAAAGACACACGAGAATACTTTTGACTTCTCTTTTCTTTTTGCTCTTCTCTCATTTCCTCTTTTCCTCTTCCAACCCCCCCCACCCCCCTCGACGTGTGAGTCGATCCGAACCGCCGTCGTTCGAACCGTTTGAAGTTAAAACGTGTGTCAGATGAAATTAAAATAAAGAAATAAAAGCTGCATCCTGTTTGTGTGTGTAAACCTCACCACATGGATCAACGTAATGCATTGGCTTCATCTAACTCAGTTTCCCTTTGATCTCGGGGATGAAAAGGTGCGTCTTTTGGAGAATCCTCCTTCCTGCGCTCACAGGAACACACAAGGCCTTTCACCGCACCTTATGTTCAACAGCACAGATGTTTGGACAGAACGGCTCACATTAACTGCCATTACAACATTCCTCTCTGGCGCCAACACAGAACTAGCTGAGGTCAAATGCCAGGTGACGGATCTCTCTGTGGCCATTGAGCCACGCCCCCTTAGTGGTTAGACACGCCCCCCCCCCCCCCCCCAGGGTGTTAGCCGCGCCCCTAAATGGCTATCCTTTGAGACAAGAAGAAGATCTGCCAGACAGGAGGTGAAAACCTATCCCCTCAGCAGAGCACTCTATCTCTCTGTTTCACATCTGTCCATACTTACAGACAGTGCCAAGTCACTGGGTTCTTCTCTCTCGCTCTCTCCCTCTCCCTCCCTTCCTCTACCTCTCCCTCTTTCTCTCACTCCCTCCCTCCCCCAAAGGAGTATGTCAGGTCCTTTTAGCTCTTCAAAGTCATTAGGATAATTAAAAACCCATTTAGAGTCCTCTAAAATAGCGCTACACTGTTCGTAGGAAACAACCTTTTGCTTTTGAGTTCATATTTTAAATTGATTTATTTGTAACTTTTCAACCCTGAAAAATACAATTAAAAAAGAAAGCAACAATCCAAGTACGACACTTAAATGTAAACATCATAATCCATAACTGCCAGATAATCAATTAAACACAACATCTTCATGCTGACCAAAGCAAACCGCTAAATGCTGTGAAGTCGCCATCGTCACGGTGGTGGTAACTAACTGCATAATTATCTTCCACTTAAAGCGTCATTAATCTCTTTGGGTCTGGTGATCTACTGTGGACGTCGGATGGCCGTATCCCTTGTTAATGTAATGTTAATGTAATGTTAGTGAGAAAAACATTAACATCAATCATTAATCTCCTATCACAGCTGAACATTGAAGACATCTCAGACATGCAAGACGTGTCCGACCTTCATGTGTCCAATCTACTGGACGGTGGTTATGGATATATACATACATACTCTGTATATGCAACGTAACATAAACATACTTAAACATTAACTTTAATCATTAATCTACCATCCCAGATGAACATTAAGGGCATCTCATACAAGCCTCCTACCTTTATGTGTCAGTCGTTATGTAAATCTACTGGACGGCGTGTATAGACACATACTCTGGATACGCACACAACATATAAACATACTTAATCATTCTCTTTCTGGGAAGGGTGTTGTTCATGGAGCACACGGTGCGTTTCATCAGAAGTGAGCTGAACTCCCTCTACACTACACTACCCTAACCCATTAGTAAGACATCTTAACACTAAATATACTGCAACACATCTCGGTGTCTGGCCTCCGATGGCTAGCCACTACGCAGGAAGATTTACATTCAGTCCACCGGTTCTTGGCACCATGCTGTCAACATGCTACACTGCCTGACAGGTACGATGTAATAGCTGGAGTCCTGCTCATAGCCTAGAGTGATTTATAAGGGGGATTTTTAGTGTTACAACTATTTTAATGCAGAGAGCCGCAGAGTGGATATTTATCACGTACGGAATGAGGGAAGCATTGTGTGTGTGTGTTTGTCTTTGCGTGTGTATGTGTGTGCATGTGCATGCAAGAGTGTATGTGTTCGCGTGCTCTTGCACGTGTATGTGCCTGTGTGTGTGTGCTTGTGTGTGTATGTATGTGTGTGTGTGTGTGTGTGTGTGTGTGTGTGTGTGTGTGTGTGTGTGTGTGTGTGTGTGTGTGTGTGTGCGCGTGAGTTTGTGTGTGTCTGTGTGTGCTTGTGTGTGTGTGTGTGTGCTTGTGTGTGTGTGTCGATGACTGCCAAGAACAAATATTTTCCCACATATGCTTTGGATTATGGTACAGAACAGTGGAATACACGTCTCCACAAACGGCTATTGAGGTCTGATGGACCTGACAGCTGCCCTGAAAGCTGGCTTCATCAGCGACTAGCCATAGCTAACCCATATAGCTAAGACTATATCTACCACTACAGCCTCATGCTAGACAAAGGTGTTTCTGATAGAAAATATTTATACACTATACATTGGTAATAATAAACTGTTCAAAAGTGTTACTAGATGTATTGTGTATATATATATATATATATATATATATATATATATATATATATATATATATATATAGGTACAATATGTATTTTGTAAGAGATGTAGAGATTTATTTTGTGTTATATATTGTTACTAGATTAATTGTCTTGTAATATAATGTTACTAGATGTATTGTATATATATATGTATCTATATATATATATAGATACATACATATATTGGTTTTAGATGTATGAGTGTGGTGCTATATTGTTACTAGATGCATTGGTGTGGTTCTATATTGGTACTAGATGTATAAGTGTTGTTCTATATTGGTGTTAGATGTGGTTCATTTTTGGTACTAGATGTATTGTGTGGTTCTATATTGGTACTAGATGTATTGTGTGGTTCTATATTGGTACTAGATGTATCAGTGTATATTGATCGTAGGTGGACCAGCTCCAGATGTTGGCGTGGTGTGGTTCTCACCCAGGTCCTCACAGCAGACCTCCATGGAGTCTGAGGAGCAGTCACTCAGGTCATCCACAGAGGGGTCGGTCTCCTCAGTCACCTGGAGCCTGCTGAACACACACAACCCTTCATCAGACAACAATTAACTAATTATCATTACAGATGACGATGATGATGATGATGATGATGATGAGCCTGCTGAACTCACATAACCCTTCATGAAATAACAATTAACTAATTACTATTCTGATGATGATGATGATGATGATGACGAATCCTCATTAGTAGTATTATCATAATCATTACTTTTAGCCCAATTATAAGTAAAGCAGTAGTAGAATTATCAATATCAACATCAGCCTTATGAGTATTACAGTAGTAGTGTAATCATCCTCGTTAACCTCATTATGAGTTTAACAGTAGTAGTAGTAGTAGTAGTAGTAGTAGTAGTAGTAGTATTATTATCATCATCATTATGATCTCATTGAGTATAGTAGTAGTATTATTATCATCATCATTATGATCTCATTATGAGTATAGTAGTAGTAGTAGTAGTAGTAGTAGTAGTATTATCATCATCGTTATGATGTCATTATGAGTATAGCAGTAGTAGTAGTAGTATTATTATCCTCATCATTATGATCTCATTATGAGTATAGCAGTAGTAGTAGTATTATTATAATCATCATTATGATCTCATTATGAGTATAGCAGTAGTAGTATTAGTAGTAGTATTATTATCATCATCATTATGATCTCATTATGAGTATAGCAGTAGTAGCAGTATTATTATCATTATTATCTCATTATGAGTATAGCAGTAGTAGTAGTAGTATTATTATCATCATCATTATGAGTATAGCAGTAGTAGTAGTATTATTATCCTCATCATTATGATCTCATTATGAGTATAGCAGTAGTAGTAGTAGTATTATTATCATCATCATTATGAGTATAGCAGTAGTAGCAGTATTATTATCTCATTATGAGTATAGCAGTAGTAGTAGCAGTATTATTATCATCATTATTATGAGTATAGCAGTAGTAGCAGTATTATTATCCTCATCATTATGATCTCATTATGAGTATAGCAGTAGTAGTAGCAGTATTATTATCATTATGATCTCATTATGAGTATAGCAGCAGCAGGATCATTGATGCACCAGGTGAAGCGCGGTGCTCACCTGAACCTGAAGGGGGCGACAGCGGCCATGTTGACGGCCCCCGTCTGGTTGGCCAGCAGGTTCCCGCTCTCCTTGTGGCTGTGTCTCCTCCCCCCTGGGGGCGCCTCGTTCCCGTTCCCGGCCCGGCACTGGGGCGGCGGCGGCGGCGGCGGCGGCGAGTGGGCCAGGACGCCGCGGGACGCCGCCGACGGGTCCGCGCTGTCCGCGTTGTCCACGCTCCGGAGCCGGTACTTCCCGAAGGTCCAGTTCTGGTTGGTGTTCCTCCTGGTCTGGTGGTCCTCTCCCCGCAGGCTCTTCTGGGGGAGGGACCCCCCGCGGAGGTCCAAGGTGTCCTTGGTGCGCGGTACCTCCCTCTTGGGTACCTGGGGGCTGCTGTAGGCCGAACGCGTCCCTATGGCTCTCTGAGGCCGCCCGGCCCCACCACCATCCCCACCACCTCCACCACCACGTCCACCAGCCTTCCCGGCAGCAGCGGGGAGGCCCTTGTGCTGCTGCTGCTGCTGCTGCTGCTGCTGCTGCTGCTCCTGCAGGAGCTGGTTCTTCAGAGCGGCTCTCTGGAGAACGTCCACCGCCGAGGGCGTGGTCGACGCCGACGACGGAGACGAGCCGTAGAACGAGCGGCTCCGGGCGCGCTGGAGCTGAGCGGCCAGGTGGGCAGGCAGGGGGGTGTACTGCTGCTGCTGCTGCTGCCGGACGGCGTCTATCTTGGGGGAGACGGAGCTGGTGGGGAGGGGGAGGCTGGAGGACTGGGGGAGGCTGGAGGAGCCGCCCCCGCTCGATCGACTCCGGGACATCATGGAGGCTTCGGGGCTTCTGGTTCACCGCGCCGCTCGTCGGAGGTCCTGGGAGATGATCTGCCTGGAAGGAGAGGAAAAAACAGAGCGGGGAAGAGGGGGGGGATAGAAGCCATTAATAATGGAGGTTGTAAGTTCTGGTTCTGAAAGCGGAGTGGAAGAGTGAGAGGGAGGCAGGGAGGGAAGGAGTGGGAGAAAGACAGAGAATATGATATGATAGAGTGGGAGACAGAGAGAAACAGACGGCAAGTATTCTTCCTGCATCTTGCAGTGAATGATTAGTCAACGAAAAGAAGAGGAATGAAAAACAAATAAAGGCGTACTTTGAATGTCATGTTTCCAGTGTTTACTGCTTCATGACCACAGGGTAGACTCTACACACGGGCGACAGAAGGGAGACGGTTTTCCTCCTCAATAAACAAAATCAGAAACCAAACCCGACGCAAGCGTTGAAGAGCCAGTGAGCCCGGACTGCAGCCAGCGTCCAGAGGAGCCGTCTAATGTCTGGCCTGCGGCACACTGAGCAGCTCCGTGCTGTACACAACCTCCAGCGTAAACACCTTCACCCTTCACCACTACGTCCAGAGGCCGACCCACCATGCATGATAATGTTCACACCGTAACGTCTGCTTCAAGCTCAGCCCACTCTTTACCCTGGAATCACCAACCTTGTTTGGATACACGGATTTTGGCAAAGTATCAGGTCTCTCCTGCAGAAGAGGGGCTCAACCTCTGTGAGACAAATCTGATTCAATCAAGGTTGAATATTAAATGTTATTAACAAACACGTCATCCATGAGGTGCAGTTCAGCAGGACTTGATTTTGGTTGAGATTAGAGTTGTTACGATGCCGATAAAAATTCAGCATCGGGTATCTGCGAGTATGCTATGTCTATGTGAAGAGAACCCTTCATTAGGAACAAGTGCTTTCAGTAGTTATAATGCTAGATGCTGTATCGGTATAGATCTTGAGTATCGGCCGATAATCAAGGTCAGGCATCTGAATCGTATTAGGAAGGAAAAAATTGAGTTAAGCTGGAAACATACGGTCATGAATTGAACACCGATCATCTCATGAAATAACACAGACAGAACACAGTTGTATGTAGGGAAGCGGGTACAGCAGGACTGACCCAGTCTGTAACGTGTTCCAGTGTTCCCCCCCCCCCCCACTAGGAAACACAGCAAGGTCATCTCTGGCCGACAGCATGACATCATTTGGCGAGGGCAGCCGGGCATTTCGAATCGCAGGGACTTTGGCGGGCGGACCTCGCCAAGCGCTAGGCTAACGCGCGCCTGGCTCTACGCTAACACGCGCCTGGCCGCGCGGCAAGGGATTACGGCCTGCAACCTTTTCGTCCCCCCCTGAGGCTGGTGTCAGACACGAGCTGCAGACTAGCAGGAAGTGGTGCCGATGGATGTGTTGGAACGCGGCCCAGGACCGCGGAGTAGCACACGCATCTGGGCCGGTCCTTTGGAGATAGCGCTGTCGAGCTAATAGATTTGGTTTATTACCAGAGATAGCTTTCATATTTTGGATTAATCTTTTTCATGCACATGCACGCACACACACACACACACACACACACACACACACACACACACACACACACACACACACACACACACACACACACACACACACACACACAAACACACACACACACACGCTTGATTACACACACACACACACACATACACAAACACGCACACACACAAGCTTGATTACACAAACACACAAATACAAACACGGCACTGATATACATAAACACAACGGATGTACATGTGGTCTCTCGTGTCTTTTGAATCCCATCCAACCGACTCTTTCTAAACAGTATACAAGATGGATACACAGAAGGAATACACACACACCGCGGCTCACCAATGGAGCAGCAACACAATCCTGACCAAAACGCAGAACAGACAAACCAAACTCCAAAACATCTTTGCAACATTATTGTCAACAGAATATTTTTTTTAACGATGCATCAGGAATTAGACCACTGCATTCGGAATTCCGTGTTTGAATTGATGAAGGAGATGTCATCCTCTAGTTTTTCCTTACCTGACTACAACCCGGTCAGAACGCAAGGACAAGGATGGTGAAGCCTGACGAAGACTTTCCCCGACTGACGGCGCTAAACCATCGGCTTGCTGTCTCAGACATGCTTGCATCACACTTACAGCTGTGATGCAGCTTACTGTAATAACATTTAGGCTGCAATCCATCTTCAAGGGAGAGAGAGAGTGTGAGTGTGTGTGTGTGTGTGTGTGTGTGTGTGTGTGTGTGTGTGTGTGTGCACGTGTGTCTCTGTGTGTGTGTGTGGGTCTGTGAGTGCGCGTGTCTCTGTGTGTGTGTGTGTGTGTGTGTGTGTGTGTGTGTGTGTGTGTGTGTGTGTGTGTGTGTGTGTGTGTGTGTGTGTGTGTGTGTGTGTGTGTGTGTGCACTCCTCTTTTCATCCCTCTCTGCTCTGCTCACTTCCGTAATCTCACTCTTTGAGATTAGGTATGTGTGCGTGAGTGTGTAGCTGTGTGCATGTACTGTATGTGTGCGCAAGATCACTTTCTTTGTGGGTAATTGGGTATGGCTTTTGAATTTGTATGACACACACACACACACACACACACACACACACACACACACACACACACACACACACACACACACACACACACACACACACACACACACACACACACACACACAGTGACTCACGCTGTGATCTTTCCACGGTAACCTCATCGCCCTCTGCCCCCCCGCCCCAGCCCCAGAGGTTAAGCCTCTGCCGACGTTTGTATAAGACCTTCCTCATCCTCATCTTCCTCCTCCTCCTCCTCTCCTAACCTGTCCTCCGCCTAGCGTCTAGCGTTCCACCACAGGCCCAGAGCCCTTTAATCAGCCAGAGGAAGGAGGCTGCTGCTCCGACTGTGTACCCGGAACACACCCACACACCAGGGGATCCTTTACCCCCCCCTCGGCCCGTCCCCCCCTACCACGGAGCTCAGGGGAACCGCTGGAGGGATTGTCTTTTGTCCAAACCGCATGCTCTTTGTAAGAAATGTAGAAAACTTGGAACTGTGTTTTTTGTACGGTTTCTTAATGGTCAGGTATTCCATTTTTTTTTTTCAGGGAATGGATTGACCTTAAGTGCTTGGCACTTGGTTCTAAGAACATCCTTCTGTACAGACAGAGATATATTGTTGTTTCTCTTCTTCTGACAAATGAACTGATTGTAACTCGCTCTGGATAAAATCGTCTGCTAAATGCCCTAAATGTAAATGTTTTAACTGCTGGTATCATCGTATTTATATACTTTTAAAACAGCCTTTTTTTTACTGCGCCCTCAGTCTTTAGGTAGGGTGCGTTGCGGTCGCAACCCCAATTTGGGAACAAAGTCTGCCTCATCGTAAGAAGTTTGTTAGTGTCTTCCGTTTCTCAAAGTCATACATTAGGTTTTCTCCTTGGATGGCAGTAGATAAGGAGAAGGAACTAGCTCATTTTCTCAGTAATTCAGTTTCCTCGATGCTGCTAAACTAGCTGGACTTTATTGCCGAGTCCTGATCTAATTTATAGATTTGGCAGCTAGTGGCAAAACGGAGCTTATCTGTGATTCTTCCTGCTCTGCAGCGCAGATCACATGATGACATAGGGGGTCAGGACACAGGCAGAAGATTAACACACACACACACACACACACACACACACACACACACACACACACACACACACACACACACACACACACACACACACACACACACACAGAAACTAATTGTTCAACATGCACAGATGTACAGATTCATGAGGTCATTGGCAGGAAATGTCAAACGTCTATTATTAAATTTGGCCTCAAGGCTTGGAATTAGAGGACTAGTTTGAATAGTTAAAAGACACTGGTTTCTACGATAGTGTTGGAACACTAGTTTGAATAGTGTTGTAAGAAACTTGTTTGTACGATAGTGTAATAAGACGCTGGTTTGTACAATAGTGTTATAAGACAATGGTTTGTACAATAGTGTAATAAGACACTGGTTTGTACAATAGTGTTATAAGACACTGGTTTCCACAATAGTGTTATAAGACACTGGTTTCTACAATAGTGTTATAAGACACTGGTTTCCACAATAGTGTTATAAGACACTGGTTTCTACAATAGTGTTATAAGACACTGGTTTCTACAATAGATTTATAAGACACTTGTATTGTAAGACTAGTTTAAACAGTGTTCTAAGATGCTGGTAGTTTCCTAATGGCTTATAGGGCTACCAGGATGCAGAGTCAGACATTGGGGATCAAACCCAGAGTCTTTCAGGTTCTGGGTTCGATGTCTGACTCTGCAGCCTAACCTGTAGGCATCCTTTAACATCCACTTTAAGTCGGCTCGGACCAGAGCCTGAGCTGAGTGACGAGACAGTAGTAATGCCTCTCCTCTGAGCTCCTCAGCCCTACACCCTGGACCCTCGCCTGGGGACCCCCCAGAGGGGCAGCCCTGGGCTCTTCCAGAACAGATCCATGCTAATCGAATTGACCAGCCTGTCGAGAACATCCATCATGCATTCAAACTCAATCAGGTTACAGCGTTCTGTCGGGCTCTAGCACTGCCATCACCTATAGAGGCCGGGTGTGCGCGTCTGTCTGTCTGTGTTTCTGTGTCTCTGTGTCTGAGTGTGTGCCTTGTGTGTGCGTGTGCGTGTGCATGTGTGTATGTGTGTGCATCCTGGATATGGGTCAACGCAGAAATTGCAGTACATGTAATTTACAAATTTTGACTAGTTTAGTTACAAATTAGTCTGCACAATGAATATGGCTCCCGCCGTGTTCACTTCCACCAATGTCGACGCTCGATCACATCGGATCCGTGTGAGAAGGAAGAATTTGATAATAGATTTCCTTTTACAGAGGGTTGTGTCTTGTTAGTCACCGAGCGGGAGGTCTGAGCTGGCAACATACAGCGACAACTGTGCCAATTAGCCATGGATCCGCTCTGGTAAAAACTGGCTTGGTAATCAAGTTAAAACTCCATGACAAGCGGCCCTATTCGCTCCTAATTAGTAACATTAGTTGCACCAGTGTACCATTACTATATACTGTAGAGTACAGTAGTACAGAACACTAAATAGTATTACTTTTACAGATTTTTCATCCTCGATCCGTTTAAAGATCAATCCTATTATTCTAAGTCATCCTGTACGACCAGAGGCTAAATATAAACTTCAAATTACCCCATTTCTCAACGTTCCTGCGTTGCCCAGAATCTCCCAACACAAACACAAGCAAACTGGCTGAGAGTTTTTCGTATTTGGATGAAAGGCCATTAAAAAAAAAAGGCTTTTATCCACATTACTGCTTGTTCTGCAACCGACTTAAATTAATTTAATTAAATGGATGTACAGCAGTATATATCAGGTTTACAAGTTTCCCTGGTTGCACTGAGCCCAAGCCTTGAATGTTCCTCGACAATAAAATTAAACTCGTACCTCGCAGAATAATGCAGAGTACTCCAACGCTGAATATATCAGCCGGATTCTAAAATAGCCGGACCCTGCAGACGAGAGGTTATGTAACCGTTACACTGGTCCGAGGTAAACCCTGTGTCCCGGGGACAGATGTAGGGAAGCAGGCTGCACACGACTACAATCCCACAACACAACACTAGAAAGCACAGCACAACAGAGCATGGTAAACATAACGAGACATTTTTTTTACTACGCACAATGACATGATGCAACACATCATGATATGACACATCAGACATATAATAACACAGACACTCGAAACAAGAGGACACACCTCATGACAGCGCATCACAACACAACTGAACAAAAGACGACAGGAGAAAGTACACATAACGAGAAATCCTGTTACCGTGCACGGCGACATGATGCAACACGTCATGACATGACGTGACAAACAAAACGCAGACCCTCAACACAAGATGACGCAAATCAACCCAACAGAGCACAGGCGCACGATGCAACACACGCTGCCAACGCATCACATGACAACGCAACACAACACACAAACCACATCACAACTGAAGACAGCAAAATGCAACACAGCGAAACGTAACGGAATACGACAGGGGACAGTTCACATAAAGACACATCCCGTTACTACACGCAGTACTACAACGTGATGCAACACATCATGACGTGACACAACAAACATAACACAGGACATCGCAGCCCTTACTCAACAACACAAAACAACACGGCACCACCACAACAAAACACACACAAACCACATCACAACTCATCACAACACCGTACACCAAATCAAAGCAGGAGCCAGTTAACACATGAGAAGGGTCCCAACACAATACAACACAACATGATGTTTTGTGTGGTGGTCCCATCAGGCTAAGTGCGGAGTTTGAGAGAAACCAAGAGTGACATTTTCGGGGGCAATTTAGTCCAAACACGGAGGCTACACCCATTCATTCCTCCTCACTTCCCTCAGAGTCTGGGCGGAGACTCCCAAGGCACCCAGATACTATTTTAAGCTCCAGAAATCACAAGGACTTTATTCCCCAAAATAAGCTCTTATTCAAGACTACAGGCTGTATGATAGTATAGTGGTTAGGGTGTTGGACTACCAGCCCATGGGTGGGATTCTTTTAAAAGTTAAAATTGCCCAAATTCTTTGACTGTTCTAGTTTCAGTTGTTATTTAGAAAATGTTGTTTGGCACTTTTAGTTTAAATATCTTTATCGTTAAAATTGCACAAATTCTTGGACTTTTCTTGTTGTTATGTTTGCATTCTGGTTAGGCAGCCCCCTCCAGGTCTGACGGCAAACCCCATCACCTTATCTAACACATTGTTTGTGGGAACCCCTCCCTTTGCCTTAATGACATGAATCTGTATTGTCTAACCCCTCCATGCATCTTGATGACATGTCTCTGTACTTTCTAACCCCTTCCTTGGAATTAATGACATGTATCTGTACTTTCTAACAATTACCTGCTCCTTAATGACATGAATCTGTAGTGTCTAACCCCTCCCTGCATCTTTGACATGTATCTGTACTATCTACCCCTACCTGCATCTTAATGACATGAATCTGTACTATCTAACCCCTGCCTGCTCCTAAGTGACATGTATCTGTACTGTCTAACCCTACCTGCATCTTAATGACATGTATCTGTACTATCTAACCCCTGCCTGCTCCTAAGTGACATGTATCTGTACTGTCTAACCCTTGCCTGCTCCTTAGTGACATGTTTCTGTGCTGTCCAACCCCTCCCTTCGCCTTAATAACATGTATCTGAATCCACCAAATGTCCCTTTGGATAAAAGCTCCAGTTAAATGACTAAGCGGCAACGTTTTTTTCCTCTGACGATTGGCCGCTCACAACATCAGCGGCCGCCAAAGACTGAGTCATCATTTTTTTAAGCAAAACCTTTCCCCAGCTGGAGCGCACGTCTGTGAAGTAGATAAAAAAGAGAAACTAAATCAACGTCCTCCACGCGCGGAACATGAGAATGACAAGTGAGCGAGGAGCTGAACGGCGTCTGTCTTAGGCGTGCCACCAGAGAGGGACTGGGATCCCGGCACCCTGCTGGGTCTCCGGTAATGCCTTCAACAGCTTCCTCATCGATCCTGGCTCGTGGCAGAGGGAGAGTGATGGAGAGGTTTTAAGGAGCACGCGGCCACGGCGCCACACGTGGAAGTGCCAACACACACTGGAAGGAGGGATCGCTCTTGCTGCGTCTATCCCCAAAGGCTTCTTGCGAGAGCATTGAGTTTGTTTTCCCTTGCTCTTTGGGGGTAAATGGTTAACGGACTGCATTTATACAGCGCTTTTCCAACCAAAAAGTGCTTTATAATATTGCCTCGCAAGGCGACAGTCAGCTCGTTGGGAGCAGTTAGGGTTAGGTGCCTTGCTCAGGAACACCTCGACAGCTAGGAGGAGCCGGGGATCGAACTAGCAACCTCCCGGTTACCAGCCAACCCGCTCTACTTCCTGAGCCACATGCCGCCGGGTCTAGGGTTGGGAGGGGTGTCATGTAATGTGGCCTTTGAATCCCTTTGAGACCGTGACAAATTCTCTTGACATGACCCCCTGTCGAGAAAAAACCTGGCCTACATTGACCTACAGCGACCTACAGTGATGGATGATGCATAGGTCAGCCTAGCAGCCTACACAGCGGACTGAACCAACTGGTAGGGGTGAGCCATCCATCGTCCATCTGGGTAGACACTCCCATGTGTGATGTCACCGCGGGGGGTGGGGGGGGGACCTACACCTGGCAATACAAACACCAGGGGCCCTTAATATGAAGTGAGCTGTGTCATAACTCAGATGTGTGATAAGTCTTTTCAGTCAGCGGTGACATCACTGACCACAGTTGGTATTCCCCGGGTTTTATATTTGCGGGCACGGAACACGTGCCGTATGGAGTTACCACAGTGTGTGTGTGTGTGTGTGTGCGTGTGTGTGTGTGTGTGTGTGCGTGTGTGTGTGTGTGCGTGCGTGTGTGTCTCTCTGTCTGTCTGTCTGTCTGTCTGTCTGTCTGTCTGTCTGTCTGTCTGTCTGTCTGTCTGTCTGTCTGTGTGTCTATGAATGACAGTGTGTGTGTGTGCGTGTGTCTATGAGTTTGTGTACACACAAACTCATAGAAACAGGCACACTGTCATTCATACGTGCGCGTGTGTGTGTGTGTGTGTGTGTGTGTGTGTGTGTGTGTGTGTGTGTGTGTGTGTGTGTGTGTGTGTGTGTGTGTGTGTGTGTGTGTGTGTATATTTATGTATGTGTGTGTGTGCATGCGTGTCGGTGTGACTATGAGTGAGTATGTCTATGAGTGAGTGTGTACTGTGGGATCAAACCACTCTCTCCTTTTCATGTGATGATTGTTAAACACGGCTGCAGGACATGGGATGCTCTGTAAGGTGATACCTCACTGGTGCTTCTCCCTAGGGTGGAAATCTATGGCTGACACGCATGAGTACACCCACACTCCCACTCTTACACACACACACACACACACACACACACACACATACTCACATGAGTACACTACACATATACACTCTCCCACTCTTACACACACACACACACACTCACATGAGTACACACACACTCCCACTCTTACACACACACACACACGCGCACATGAGTACACGCACACATACACTCTCCCACTCTTACACACACATGAGTACACACACATACACACCGACACGTGTACCCACACACACACACACACACAAACACAAACAAACTCACATGTGTACACCCACACACACACCCAGACACGTGTACCCATACACACACAGAAACACACACACTCACATGCATACACACATATACACACAAATGCATACACTCACATAAACGGACACTCATGCGTTCACACACACAAACACACACACACCCACAACCACACCCACACACACAAACACACACAGCTGTATGGGGATGAAGCCACGACTGGCCGTTCGGCGTTACAAGACGACCCAGACCAATGCTTCACCAGAAAGAAACCCCCTAAACCAAAAACGACCAGGGCTCTTCACTTCCTGTCTCCACGCCGGACAGGCAGACACATTAGACGCCCGCCTCTAGGACCCCAGGTCCTCAGAGGGATACGTTTCAGCCTTTGTTCCGTGCCTAATTCACCCCTCCATCCCCTCCATCCCCCCCCCCCCCATCTGTCTCCACACACAGACAACAGCCGCAGGAGTCTCCTAGCTTACAGTCAGAGTACGCCTGTATTACACAAAGCGCTCGGGGCAGGACCTCTTAGCTTAGCTCAACCTTCGCCGGCACGCACGCTTCATTCATGCTGTGGACGGTGTATCGAGCTGCCGTGGTTACAGCGGAGCAGCGGTTGATTGGCTGCTCGTTAGAGACGTGTGTGAGCATGGAGGTCATGCAGGAACACGGAACAACTCCGATCAATGGGAATGATCGATGGGTGACGGCGGGGTGAGTTGTTGTGGCACAGGCACGCATCATCATCACTCCCAAAAGTGTTTCCATCAATCATCGCGAGTGTAGGCGAATAAATTCATTCATACCTTTAAAAAGAAACTGGGACAGTGCTTCGTTCAGTGAAACACCTGGACCTGGCATATACAGATTTACGTGATTTATATGCTATACTGTACGTCTATACGATAAACGTACGATCATCCAGACCCCCGATCACAAAGTGAACAAACGAATGAACCGCAGTCGCTAACTGCAGCCCAAAGTACAGCAGGGACCCGCGGTAACGAGAAGAACCTCAAACTCACCTCAAAACCTGCAACTCAGCAGCACTGCGGGACTCAGACCACAGCCCACCGGTGCCCACCCGGTCGGACGACCCCCCCTCCGGGGTGAGGGTCTCTCAACCTTCTAGAAGCGCGGCGACCCCTTCATCCGGACTCATCCTTCCCCCTGAAGAGACACGCCGCTCCCGGGCTGTGGTGCCGGTCTGCCGTCATACACCGGGAGGCAGAGGGAGGGGCGTCAGCAGAGAGAGACGAGCGGTGAGCCACAGAGGAGCAGATCTCCGGCGGAGACGCAGGGAGAGAGAGTCCGGTGGTTCTGGCGGAGCCGGCGTGGCATCTGTCCGATGTGAGGATCAAAGAGGGGCTCTCGGCACGGTGTCTCTGCTTGCGTAACGCCCCTCTCTCCCTCTCTCCCTCTCTCTCTCTCTCTCTCTCTCTCTCCCCCTCGTCTACAGAACACGCTCTCTCCTGTACGGCTCTGTGCTGCTGCTGCTGCTTCTGCTGCGGCTGCAGCACAGAGCTCCTGGACCTCTCTCTCTCTCTCTCTCTCTCTATCTCTCTCTCTATCGCTGTGTCTCTCTCTCTCTCTCTCTCTCTCTCTCTCTCTCTCTCTATCTCTCTCTCTATCGCTGTGTCTCTCTCTCTCTCTCTCTCTCGCTTGGTCTCTCCCTCTTTTTCTACTATCACTTTCTTTAGGTTCAGTCTCTCTTCATTTTGCCTTCACTTTCCATCTCTCTCTTGCTCCTTCTGTCCCTCTCCCCCCTTTTCCATTTTGCTCTGTCTCTGCACACTCTCTCTCTCTCACCCCCTCTCCCTCTCCCTCTGTCTCTCCCTCTCTCTCTCCGACTTGCAGATGGACTCGCTGGCCCGGTGCGTGCGTCAGGACCCTGTGGAGCCCTGCAGAGGAAGACAGCAGAACCTGACAGCAGCATGTGGTCGAGAGACACTCGGCATGGCTCTGTATACCAGAGAGAGAGAGAGAGAGAGAGAGAGAGAGAGAGAGAGAGAGAGAGAGAGAAGGAACGAGAGAGACAGAGAGAGAAAGAGAAAGAGAAGGAGAGAAAGAGAGAGAGAGAGAGAGAGAGAGAGAGAGAGAGAGAGAGAGAGAGAGAGAGAGAGAGAGAGAGAGAGAGAGAAGGAAAGAGGGAGACAGAGAGGGACAGAGAGAGAGAGAGACAGATAGAGAGAGACAGAGAGAGAGAGAGAGAGAGAGAGAGAGAGACAGAAGGAACGAGAGAGACAGAGAGGGACAGAGAGAGAGTCAGAGACAGAGAGAGAGAGAGAGAGACAGAGAGAGAGTCAGAGACAGAGAGAGAGAGAGAGAGACAGAGAGAGAGAGAGAAGGAACGAGAGAGACAGAGAGGGACAGAGAGAGAGAGAGAGAGAGAGACAGAGACAGAGAGAGAGAGAGAGAGAGAGAGACCTAACCCTATAGATAAAGAGAGAGTGGGAGAGGGAGAGGGAGCAGTTTCCTCTGCCTCTTCTTCTTGTGCAGAGCGAGGGGACAGAGGGACGTTCTGTCAGCTCGGCGTTCAGAACCCCTGACTCAGCGCCTCGACCCGGTGAACCGGACAGACCGCCCCGTCACTGCACGTTAACCGACCGAGACCCCCCCCCCCCCCCACCCACCCACCTCCACCCGCTCCATACCCCCCACTCACCCAGCCTCCCGGAGAGTGAGAGTCAAACAGGGTGACAGGCGGGCGCAGAACAGTCCTCACAGCAGGGGGTTCTCACAGCAGGGGGGCCCAGACACGGAAGGGTGGGGGAGGGGGGGGGGGGGCTCAGACCACCAGAACAGAACTGCGGCTTGGCTGGGCGTTGTTAACATGTCAGGGATTACACACTGTGCTCCACGCACAGGGGACACCACCCAGAAACACACCAGCCAGAAACACACCAGCCAGAAACACCACCCAGAAACACACCACCAACGAACACCACCCAGAAACACCACCCAGCAACCACACCAAGCACCAGCCAGAGTCGTTGATCACCCTGACGGCTAAGGGAAGTCTTCGCAGTTTTTAGCAGTCGCAACCCTCTCCCAGAGGGAATCGGCACCACCCAGCAACACACCATCAAGCAAAACCACCCAGCAACACCACCCAGTGACCTCATCCAGCAGCACCGCCACCACCCACCAGCCCACCCAAGAGGTTGCGACCAGGGTAATTATTTCCAGGTTCACTCACGCCACCACCCAGGCCAAACAACGTGTCTGTCTCAAGGAAACAGTGGATCAACGGACTGCACTTAAACAGAGCTTTCCTAACCAGCAGCCACTTAAAGTGCCGTGCAATGCCTCACATTCACCCATTCACACACCCAAGGCAGTTTCATCCACGCAAGCCGACATCGCATCGATGGCGGTCAGGGTTAGGTGTCTTGCTCAGGGACACATCGACGGATTGGTTGCTGGTTCGAGCCCCCAGGAGCCCGCGATCGAACTAGCAACCTTCCGGTTACTAGTCAATTGGCCACTAATCCAAAAAGTGCACGGTTGCCAAAGGTAACGTTAATCTACCCAAAGCACGGGGGGCTGGATGGAGCATTGGTTAGGATGTCTGCCTGCCGTCGGAAAGGTTGTGGGTTGGAATCCCCCCGGCACAGCAGTGGTCGTACAGGCTTCCTCGTGCAACAAGCCACCACCAACAACTCCTCCTCCTCCTTGACGATGCCGACACGCATCTCAAAACACATTCGCCGTCAGTCGCTCTGGAGGAAAAGCCTCTGCCAGAGGACTCATCACTCAACGGCAGCGGAAATGAATAAGTTTAACCGGGGCTCTGACCGGGGGATCAGTGTGTTTGTGAGGCCGTCCCTCACAGCGTGGAGAGACAGACATGCCTCCACACAGTGAACGGAGACTGGTGTTCTGTGGAGGAGAGATTAAAGTCTTACTGCAGACACGCTGGAAATAGGAGCTCCGCGTCTCATGTGTCACCGAGTGGAAGACGAGGATTAGGGGGAAAACTTGCGAGGAGGGAGAGAATATTTCTATATTCGGGGAGGTGCACATCCACACGCACACACACACACACACACACACACACACACACACACACACACACACACACACACACACACACACACACACACACACACACACACACACACACACAAATATAAAAATGCACAACAACCCATTGATGTCTCATTGTATGTATTCACATATTTAGATAAGCACTGATTCATTCATACATTCAAACAAACACACACTCGCTCAGTCACATGGAAATAAATGCAAATACACTATTGAGAGAGAGAATGAAAGAGAGAGGGGATGAGAGAGGAGAGAGTGAATGAGAAAGAGAGCGGAAGAGACAGCGAGAGAATCAGGGTGTGTCTCAAGACAGACGCCAGTAAAAGTGAAACGGAACGTTACTCTACACTGACATCTAGTGGCAGCTTTTAGTAACGACACACCCCAGAGCGTTAACGCCAATACACAATGACCTCACGCATTAAAGCACACAACCTCCTATATCCAGCACCAGAGAATCCCCAACAACACAAGAGGCTGGTGGTGACTACGTTGTTCATAGAGAGATCCGTCAACAGACAACCTGTTGAACACCAAACTCTTTAACCTGATTACCTCTGTCTCTCCTCTACTCCAACTAATCTAATAGTGCAAGACTGCTGGAGGAAAGGATAATGAACTAACCCACGTTTCCGCATTACGACGAATTCACGAGAGGCTGTAACTTTTCCAAGAGCTATCTTATATACAATTAGCAGGAATGAAACATGTGGGTTATCGTCTGGTCGTGGTTCGATCGTCGGTTATTCGTAGGGTTCCAGACATGCAGGCTGGAACAATAACAACAGATGTCGTAAATTAAAAGTGAGTCGAGTTGTGTGGTGATATTCCCCAGGGCACCAGGGTTTGGGGTAGGGTCTGACCCGGTTCTGATTATATATACAGCTAGGGTTGCACCGCAGATATGTGTGGGGAGATGGGGACGACATGAGTAAACACCAACACACCAACGCACAAACACACACACACCTCCGGACGTCTTCGACGGGACCTTAACCACACGCCTCACGGACCCAAACAGACAAGCAGGCATTCGCATAAACACTAATGCAGTGACGCACAAATCCACAATCACACACTCTCACACACAAACACACACAATAGGGGCCCTGCACATAAACACACACACACAAGCGACCCTGCACACACACACATACACACACGCGCTCACACACCCGAGCGACCCTTCCAAACACAAGAGGACCGTTCAGTTAGCATGAACAACAACAGGACTGAACCGGCTCCGCTGACCGGCTTCCTGAACCGACTCCGGGAGCAGGACTGAGCCGGCTCTGTGAGCAGGACTGAACCGGCTCCGGGAGCAGGACTGAGCGCTGGACCCCGTCCAGACTCCTCACACTCCACGCTACACTACTACACTACACTCTCTCTCTGTCTGCAGGAGTTGAGCGCGTCTCCTCCCCTCACTTCCGCCCGTACCTGAACGTCAGGAACTTAACCACGCGTCCGGGAGGAACAAAAAGGAGAAGGAGAGCAACTTACCCACAGCGCGGAGGTAGAGAGTCCTGGCTCCAGGTCTGGGGACCGTCCCGGGGGAGGTCTCAGTGGTCCCGGCGGGTCTCGCTGCAGGCTCCTGACGGATGGTCCGCAGCCCCCCGGTACATTCCTCCGCTTCCCTCTGATGCTGTTCCTTCTTCTCTCTCTCTCTCTCTCTCTCTCTCTCTCTCTCTCTCTCTCTCTCTCTCTCTCTCTAGCTCCCTTTTCCTCCCTCTCTCCCTTTCTTCTATGTAAAGCTAAACATGTGAGGTGTGTTTTTTCATTTGCATTCCTCCTTCTCTCATCGGTCTCTCGCTATCGCTCTCTCTCCATCTGCACACATAAAATACAGTTTAGGATCCT